>NC_058089.1:21290212-21590212 GCF_014858855.1 Bufo gargarizans
ATGCAGATCAGACTATATATGAATTGGTAAGTCCCCAGTATTGTATTATACTAAGCTGGATTTGCCAGCCAGGAGCCTGGAAAAGCTGAGTAAGAATCCCAGTGACAAGTCCTACATACTCTAGCATAGCTAGACAGATTTGTCATTCAGAGTCCTGGGAAGGCTGGATAACAAATTAATGATAATGCCAGTAAAGTGCTGTGGAATACGTTGGCACTATAAAAGTGAGTAAAATAAACAAATTATATTGATCCGTAAAAGGAACTGCTAAATAATAAGTCTACCTTAATAAATCAGGTTTGCCTTTCAGGGTCCTAGGAGAGCTGGTTTTCAAACATCTGGTGCTGTAATAGACTGCAAAATACTAGATCTACCAAGATAAATCCTCCTCCTCACTCCTAAATAGTGCCATAGCTAGGAATATTTGCCTTTTAGTGTCCTAGGAAAGCTGGATTACAACAATGTGATACTGTAATAGACTACAAGATACTAAATCTATCAGGATAAATCCCCCTCCTCACTCCTAAATAGTGCGATAACTAGGCAGATTTGCCTTTCAGGCTCCGAGGAAAGCTGGGCTACAACCATGCGAATTGAAATAGACTTTAGAATACTAAATCTACCAAAATAAATCTCAATTCTCACTCCTAAATAGTGCCATAGTAGGTTTGCCTTTCATGGTCCTGGGAAAGCTTGGTTACTTGCACTATGTAAGTGTAACATTATATGGACAGCTCTGCAAGACTTGTAATCCAGCTTTCCAACACTGACGAATGCAGTGTTGGACTTGGGTGCCTAAGGACTACCAGTAAAATGCATTCTGGGGGCCCACTGTACAACTACATGCAAATGCCACCTGTTGGCACAGGAACAGGCAGCATCAACATGCTGAAAATGATTGATTATGGTTGTCCCTGCAGGGATTTTGAGAAGGCAAGTCAATGAGAAAAAGAATAGTGGCTGGCCTGCCTCTGTGCCTAGAAGTCATCTCAGCCACCTGATCAATAATAATAAACTGCCTATTAGGGTCGTTTCGGGTATCTAATTTTCGATACCCAATCGATACTTTTGCCTGGTATCGACCTCGATACCAGGATTTGCCTTTTTTAATACTAGGCTTCGCTATTGAGCAGTCTAGTATCAGAGAACAAGGAGCGCGCTGATCATAGCGTGCTCAGTGTTCTCCTCGGCAGCACAGGGGGGAAGGAAGCGGTCTCTCCCTCCACCCTGTGCTGCCGTTGCCACCAATGAGGAGAGAGGGGCGGGACACTGCTCCACCAATGAAAGTAAATGTTTAATACAAATCCCAGAGGCGGGTGCTGGCGGGGAGCTGCGATTAGTGGCAGTTAACCCCTCAGGTGCCGCACCCACCTCCTGTATTAAATGTTAATTATATTATCATTGGTGGCGCCGTGTGCCCGCTCCCCAGTATTAAAATCATTGGTGGTGCAGTGCGCCCCCTCCCCTTAACCCCCAATATTAAAATCACCGGTGGCGCAGTGTGCCCCCTCACCTCAACCCCCCAGTATTAAAATCATTGGTGGCGCAGTGCGCCCCCTCCCCTAAACCCCCCCCCCCCCCAGTATTAAAATCATTGGTGGCCCAGTGCAACCCCCCTCAGTATTAAGATCTTTGGTGGCAGTGGCCACAGGGTCCCCTCCCCTCCTCCTCATTGGTGGCAGTGAACACAGGGTCCCCTCCCCTCCTCCTCATTGGTGGCAGTGGCAGTTCCGATTGCAGCCCCAGCAGTGTAATCCTGGGGCTCCGATCGGTTACCATGGCATCCACTGAAGCTGTGTGTACTATGCACAGGGCAGCAGGGAGTGTCTGAAGTTCTATTTACCCTAATAGAGCTATATCAGGGTGAATAGGACAAGGGATTAAAATATCCCAGGTTCTGGCCCCTAAGGGAGAAAATAGTTATTAAATAAAAAGTAAAAAAATAAATAAAATAAACCTTTAAAATATTAAGTATAAATCACCCCCTTTCCCAATTTTACATATAAAATATATAAACAATAAATAAACATATCACATATAGCCACGTCTAAAAAGTCCAAACTATTAAAATATTTAAAAAAATGTTGGATGAGCGCCGTAACAGAAAAAAATTAAATAAAAACTGTGTGATTCGCCATTTATTTTGTCACCTTGTCCCCCCAAAAAATAGGATCAAACTGTTCTATTATGGGCTGGACGTTCCATAAAATGCGGAATGCATGCAGCTTTTTTTTGGTGTTTAATTTTTTTTCGCGTGGTATCGAATGGTATTGAGTATCGCAATACTTTTTTAGGATATCGAAACCGAATCCAAATTTTGGTATCAAAACAACCCTACAAGTGCCTATCTATATGTAGTGCAGTCTATCTACTCTGCCTCTTGTGCAGGAGGTAAGGGACTAGGTCCCCATTTTGCTCAGGGGCCCACCAGGGGATTCACCTGTTCGTCTATATGGACTAGTCCGAGCCTAGATGAATGTCATATTTGTATAGTGAGAAATACCTCTTGGCTATATAAGCAAACTTGACTTTCAGGCACCTGGAAAAACACTTTCTGGTCTGGTGCTATATAGGATTCCTGCACAGATACAGGGGTTGGTTTTGTAAGAAGTTGCTGAAGTTTTGCAGTTTCCACCTCTTTTCCAGTGCTCTGGATGTCTATTGAAGTGAATGCAGTGTTAAACCCCATGCCCTTCCCGAAGCTCCTGTTTGCCTATGAGCTCATGCACAGAGCCGGTCTCCAGCCGAAGATGGAGAGGCAGGGAGAAAGCAAACTCTTTACTGACTGCGGGATATCTGTTTAACTTCTCTCTGCAGTAGATTGAGATGTCCATGAAGAATGGACTACAGACATCAATGCGGTCACATATGAATATGGGACCAACACAGATGCCTCCAGCTGCCAAGTTAGCAGTGTCATAGGTACAAATCTGCTAAGAAATGCCCTTGAAGCGTCCTTACATGTATAGTAAACAATAGAGGTTTAGAAGCATGGCAGGAAAACCTCAAGGCTCCTGTTTGCACGAGGGACCTGTGTCAGATGCAGGATTGTGACAACCGTCAGAGATAATGAGGTCTCAGCTGGATGGAGGCAGAAACAAACATTTATTCCAGCCTTCAGACAATAATGGAAGTGTTTGTGTCAGTGCAATGACTCCTGCCACTAAATATTCAGCTTTTTTCATTAAATAATGCCACATGGGGCTGCCATAATGTCATTGCAGACTGTGCTGGGCTATTGGATGTGAATTCTGGTTCCTATGAGTTATGTACAGTTTAATTGGTAGGGAGGAACAGATGCAAGAGTACTGCTACACAGCACTAAGGGCACGCATGATGCCATGGCACGTCCCCATCGTACTGCAAAATCATGCGGCCATTGCCTGTCGCAGGTGGGCATGACTTGACCCCAATGTAGCTATAAGCCGTGTACCGGGGTGGACTCCTCAGATACAGCAAAGTCACGAACAAGGAAAGCAATTGAAACTCTAGTTTTGCCAAAACCGTATTTTTACTTAAACATGATCATGGGCGCAACCACAGATGCTGGTTACACACAAATAAGTTTACATACACCTAGCCCGGGGCTGGGGCCCTTGTGCTGCACAGCACGGCACCCTCCGGTGGATGCTGGAGGTATTAGCAGTAAATTTACCTACTGGCGGGCTCAGATAGATCAGCCGCCCCTTACCTGTAATTACCCTAGAGTCAGGAACAATTGTTGGGTGCGTAATGCGGGCTAGCCTGCGGTACAGCACAACAGCTTACAATCTTATTCCATGCTATAATGATTTGCTCCCCCAACAACTGGTTAAACAGCACGTGCTATAGTGTTTCTCCTAAATACACCACTCTGGCTTGAATTCGTTGTGAAGATTCTCAGGTCTCCAGTGTGAACTGACACTTTAAAAGTGAAGTCCTTGTTAAAGGGAACCTGTCATGTGGATATTTGATTATAATCTAACTAATTATATACAATCATTAACTACTAAAAAGTGCCTTAGACGTATTCACTTACTGGTGTGACAGATGGTTACCTCATAATATACACACAAAGATGCCGCATGCTGCATGCTAATGAGCTGATTCGAGTCCAGCGTGATGTCATTGAGTCCAGCATATATTTAATTAACAGCTATAGCCACTCCCCTGCCCACCTGTTGCTGATTCATATGGAAACAAACTGTCATTCTGCAGCAGGTGGGCGGGGAGAGTCAGGAGCTCATGAATATTCATGACTCATCATTATCAGCTGGAGCTTTTCAATACAAGATGTTGGCAGATTGACCGGGTCAATTAAAGAAAGTGACCCAGCATTGTGCTAAGAGAATCAGTCACTTATTTATGTTGCCCTTAGTTAGGACACCATAAAACTGGTGACAGGTTCCCTTTAAGAGCAGTTAACAATACTTATGGCCTGACACAAACCTGCCTAACTACAGGCCTGGTCTCAGTCTCTAGGATCCTAGGCGCCAAAACTGTATGAGATGCGTGCACAATTAGTCTTACCGACCCTGCTCTGTATAAGCTAGTGACTTTGGACGGACAAGGTTTTCTCCAACCAGCGCGCAGTATCGCAGTGTCTATTGCCTTACTCCTTAGCTCCCATCTAAGTTCCTGGCAGCAGTTCCTCTTCCTGTGGACAAGATCAGGGTAATGGACACGGTCAGCTCCCCTTGGCTGCAGCTCTGGTTCCTGCAGGATTCTCCTACGCTTGGATGTCGATGGACTCCAAGCTCACCCTAAGATGGCTGCTTCTTTCCTTCCCCAGGCTTGTAACTCTATCCCATGAGCGTTTTCAATATCATATGACTCTAGAAATGCAGTACTTTTTAGCTATGCTTTGGAAACAGCGGCCTCTTGTGGCCAAACAGCAGAATGTCAGTCCAAATAATTTAACTGCATTTACACAAATTAATGTCCAGACAATGTGTGCTGTTTTCTCATCTCACACTGCCAGGCTGTCCCATCGGTCCATACCTTAATGTAGCAGTGCTCGCATAACCTTCCCTGTAAATTAGGACTTCCTATCTATCAGACTGTGTGTCTGATGATATGCCCTAAATGTTTAAGTTGAGAAAAGCTCTTAGAGGGGTTGACTCATCTGGGACATTGATGGCATATTGCTAGGTTCGGGGACCACTTCTGGGACCCCTACTATCTAGAGAATGGGGCCCCAGAGGTTAAGGAGAGCACACAGCGCATGTGTGCCATGCTCTTCATTCATCCCTATGGGACTGTCGGAAATAGCCAAACCAGGCTGCTCTCTGTTCAGTTCAGGGTTCCCGTTCTGGAAGTGGTTCCCAGACATAGGACCTGCACCTATCTGACATTAATGGCATACTATGGCGATACGCAGTCAATGTCCCAGATGGGAATTCCCCTTTAAAATGGACATATAGTCTGAGCTGCAGGCAGCATGTCATAGAGTAGGAGGAGCTGAGCAGATCGATATATAGTTTCGTTCAGAAAAATTCTATATAACTTTCATTATTTTCCATGATTTGTATGGATGGTCTAATAAGCAAGACTGTCAATCACTAATAAGATCACCTACCAAACTCTTAAGACAGAGCAAACAGGTGCAGTGGGTGGCTCCAACGCTACGCTGGGTCCCCCGGACACCGTTGAGGTGTCACCACGTGTTGCTGCTCTCCAGAAGGGATGGTAAGGCGTTGGTGCACCCCAATGGGAATTAAGTCCAGAGAGTCAGGGTCTGCAGGAAACCAGGGTGATTCTTTACTGGAGGAATTCAGGTGCAAAACAATCCAGGTGAGGCACAGGGCCTGGCGTCTCCAGTCTCCTCCCTGGCAGAAGAAGGGTTTGATGCTGAGGAAAGGCCTGAGCTAGCTGTTCCTCTCTCTCTTTCTCAGAAGGCTGGTACTCTGGTCAAAGGGCTGGTGGACAGGGTTTGTGGCTCAGTCGTCCGTCTGGACCTCTGGTCAAAGGGCTGGCGACCCATGGTCCGTGGTAGAGTATCCCAATCTCACTCGTGTCTGGAGAGCTATTTGTTCACAGTGCATTTTGTATAGACAAAATTTATTTTGTAGAATTCTATGTCACAAAATTACATCCTGTGTCGCAAAATAACATTTTGTGAGACAAATTGTTTTCTGTGTGACAAAATAATTGTGTGTCACAAGATAAAATTCTGTGCGACAAAATTATATTCTGTGAGAAATATCTGTCAGTTAAACAAACTAGCCAATGTGTTAGAAAATAACATTCTGTGCGACAAAATCAATTCTGTGCCATAAAATTCTGTTAATTTTGTGACACAGACTTCATTCTGCAAAAAATGACACAAATGAATTATGTGCCACAAAATGAATTCCATGTAACAACTCTGTGCAACAAAATGGCGGAAATGAATTTTGTGTCACAAAATAACATAATGTGCGACAAATTTTTTGTAAAGACAAAATGAGTTACGTGATTACTTCATTCCTTTTGTGTCACAAAACACATTTTATGTCACAAAATACATTGCGAACAAACAGCTGAGTCTCTCCTACTAAACACTGGCTTTTATCTGCAGACAACTAGGGGCTCTACCTGCTCTCCTTTTATACAGTTTCTAGCTGAACTATAACCTTTTAGTCGTAGGGGTGGATTGGAGAATCACAGCCTAAACAGGCTTGTATGGAGTTTCAATACAAGTTTAGGGTCCATTCACACGTCTGTAGAATGGGTCCGCATCCGTTCTGCAATTCTGCGGAATGGGTGCGGACCCATTCATTCTCAATCGGGACGAAAAAGATGCGGACAGCAAGCATTGTGCTGTCTGCATCCGCATTTCCGGTCCTGCGGCTCCCTTCTTCCCTACTTCCAGGCCGCGGCTCCTAAAAAAAATAGAACATGTCCTATTCTTGTCCGCAATAGCGGGTGCAATTTGCGGATCCACAATACACTACGGACGTGTGAAAGGACCCTTATGGGAATGACTAAGCAATTTTTTCCTGACATAAACAACAGAGCTAAACCGGACAGTCGGAAGGTCGGTGTAATAACAGCGTAAATAAACAGAATATATTCCAATAAACATATAAAATGCAGCTCAACAATATAAAACATAAGCGTATCACAGTGCAAGGTAACCCTTCCAAGTGCACTAAAGTAGTGATCTGATAGCTTTGCATAGTAGCACTAGGGGCAAATGTCCACAAACATCCATAGTCCGAAGCACCCTTGCTTCGGGACACTACATAGGAAAGAACTGCAAATGAGGTCAATGGCCACAAAAGTGCAGGGTTATAAAAGTTTGTCTTACAGAGCGAAAACGACAGTAATGTGTACGGTAACTCTGTACCCAGTCCCTTAATGAAGCCAGTTCAACCAGAGGACACAGATGGTCCATTTTAATGTTTCATTGACTTTGATGCTTGTTCAGCCCAGTACATGTAGTGGGCTAATTTTAAGGTACATAAGGCCATGAAAATGTGCTGCATTTTATCAAAGGTGTTGCACAGGGTGTTTTAGATCTCCAAGTGCAGATTTGAGCTGAACCAAAAACCTGAGATTATGTTGAACCCGGGGAGCTCAGAAGAGCAGAGGAGGAAGAATTAGTGTAAGTCCTCTTTCACACGAACGTGTGTGTGTCCCCCCCCCCCCCCCCCGTGGCTGCAAATTGCGGCCCGCAATACACGGGCACCGACCTTGTATATACATACAGCGATATAATGTCCTTCTCTTGCACTTATCTATATACAAAGGATAAAGAAAATAATACACAATTAGTAATAGACGAACATCGGCCGGGACGGTTCGCAAACACGCGTTCGCGGTGAGCCCTATTGACTTTAATGGCAGGCGAACCTGAAAAACCTTCTTCAAGTCATATTTGCAGCCACCAAATACTTACTAGAAGTGCACAAATAGTCCCACAACATGGACAGTGATATACCAGAGGAGGATCATTGGCAAAAATTCCCACAAAAAATATGTATTTTAATCAGGGGCCATTTTTATGCATCTTAAAGGGAAACTCTCAAAAATGTGCCCTGCTTGAGCCTAGAAAATTTTTATTTTAGGCCACGGGCATACAGGCCCCAAAAATTAGGCATTCACCGGACAGAAAAGAACTTGTGATGATGTGGCTGGAGGTACATTAGGCGGTCACCGGATAAAAATGTTACTGTAGGCCACTGGAGTACAGGCCCCAAAAATTAGGCATTCACCTGACAGAAAATAACTTGTTATTATGTGGCTGGAGGTACATTAGGCGGTCTGACCAGTTTGGTGATCTCATCAAATGGCCGTAGAAGTCTGCATGCGTCGCGCATGACCAGCCACTGGCACGGTTAAAAGAAACCAAGCTCCCCAGAACCTGTCCTGCTGCAGAGTTCGTACAGGTAGTCGTTAATGGCACGTTTCTGCTGGAGAAGCCTATCAAACATATACAAGGTGGAGTTCCAGCGCGTTGGGCTGTCACAAATCAGACGTCTGACGGGCAGGTGGTGTCGCCGCTGAACGTCAGCAAGGTGAGCCATGGCGGTATAAGATCTTATAAAATGGGCAGAGATTTTCCTGGCCTGCCGCAAGACGTCCTGGACCACGGGGTATTTGGCAACGAATCGCTGCACGACTAAGTTCAGGACGTGTGCCATGCACGGCACGTGTGTCATTTTGCCCTGCTTCAGCGAGCTCAGCAGATTAGCACCGTTGTCGCACACCACTTTACCAACTGTCAAATTGAGCGGGGTTTGCCACTGATCGGCCTGTGACCGCAAAGTTGAAAGGAGTGCAGGATTGGTGTGGCTCTTGGCTTCCAGGCACAACAGCCGCAGCACAGCATGGCAACGTCTCACCTGGCACGTCGAATAGATTCTGGGGGGCGCAGCGGAAGAGGCGGTAGCAGTGGAAATAGAGGAATCAGCCGAGGAGGAGACGGAGGATGGAGTAGGAGGAGGAGAAGAGGCAGGTCTGCATGCAATCCATGGCGGTAACACCAAATCCACATTGGAGCCACGGGTTACATGCTTGACGGCCGTCAGAAGGTCCACCCAGTGGGCAGTAAAATTTATGTACCTTCCCTGCCCGTGTTTGCTAGACAACGTGTCTGTGGTCAGATGTATATTGGCACCAACACTGTGTGCCAGAGATATATTCACTTGCCACTGAATGTGGCCATGTAGCTCTGGAATGCCCTTCTGGGAGAAATATTTCCTTCTAGGGACCTTTCATTGCGGTGTGCCAATGGCCACAAATTTTCTAAAGGCCTCAGAGTCCAACAGTTTATATGGCAGCAGGTCAGCCCTTGGGCAAGAGGGTTATCTGGCATCTTCAACTTTTTACGCTCGAACATTTTTGCCACGGAAGCCTGCCTTCTGCCAGATGATTGCGACAACGGCACGGTGGAAGGTGAAGGACAAATGGGAGGAGAAGGAGAAGAGGTAGGACGTTTAGCGTTGGGAGTGTGGCTTTGTGGATCCTGATGGCGTTGCTCCCACTGGGCTCGGTGATGAGAGGCCAGCGGCCTTCTTAGGGTGGTCGTCCCTAGGTGAGTGTTGGGCTTACCGCGACTTATGCGTTGACACACAGGCTGCAGATGGCAACACTATTGTCAGCAGCTGACACGTTAAAAAAAGCCCACACTATGGAGCCATGTGCCTACATCCTGGGAGCGCCAGAAGTGACCATGCATAGTGGATGGCTCGCTCCAAATACATTTGCAGTATGCTTTTTGCCTCCTGTGCACTGCGAGCTCTGCCTGCTTCTCCTCCCTCTCTGCTGCTCCATCTCTCCCTCTGAACTCCCCTCCTCTTCCTCTCTCGTGAGCACCCACGTGACGTCCATCGACAAGTCATCATCGTCACCTTCACCACCACTGACATTTGAGATCTTGGAGAAGGCAGCAACATCGGAGACCTCCCTTCTTGGACTGATCTGGGTACTGTCCTCAGACCGCTGGGTGGTGGCCGCTGCTACCTCTTCTTCCTCATCCGATGTCAAGAATGGCTGCGCATCAGTAAGGTCTGGGAATTGATGGGAAAATAATTCCTCTGATTCGATTGGAGGGGCTATGGTGGTGGTGATGGTGGTGGGGGTGCAGATACAGAGGATGAGGAGGGTGCAGAAGCGGAAGGCTGAATGAGCCACTCAACCTACTCTGGTGCGTCCTTTAAAGTAATTGCACGTGCCTTCTCCAACTTCCCACTTAGGCTCTGGCCTGGTGCACCTGCCCATCCCCTATCACCCCTCATGAATGGCCTGCCTCTTCCTTTGCCTGTCATTTTCAAAATGACCCTGTGCCTAAGTCCCTAGAGAAGTGCAGTATTTGTGGAAGCAGGTATATCGCAGGTGTCGATCAATATTTGGTGGAAACAGGTATATCAATCCCCTTAATCAGTACTTTGTGGAAGCAGGTATCTCGCAGGCCTCAACCAATATTTGGTGGAAACAGGTATATCAAACCCCTTAAACAGTATTTTGTGGAAGCAGGTATATCGCAAGCCTCAATCAATATTTGGTGGGAAAAGGTATATCAATCCCCTTAATCAGTATTTTGTGGAAGCAGGTGTTGTGGAAAATTATTGTTCGCCATATGGTAGCCATCTATCCTATGGAGATGCGCAGATTCGTTCGCATCGCGCAGAAACTTTCACACGATGGTCTGGTCATCCTGACCTGTAGCTGATTTGTGCCCAGCCTGGTATTACTGCAGGATACCAGTGTCAAGGGCCCGTCTAAGGCGGGAGGGATGGGGACCGTCAAACAAAGGTTTCTTCATCCGCGAGGATAAGCGCGGCAACGAAAAGGGCGCGAATAAGTGTGCGAACGCTCTAACATAAGTTTGTGCGATCATTCACATCTTCGCCAGCCAATCACTTCATACCATAACCTGTCTCCCCATTGGTCATGATTGTAAGACCGCCTTCTAGCCAATCACCTGTCTCCCCATTGGTCGTGATTGTAAGACAGCCTTTCAGCCAATCACCTGTCTCCCCATTGGTCATGATTGTAAGACCGCCTTCCATCTTCTGGTATAAATAAACCTCGCCTAGTTGTTGGAAGCAGGCGCATTATTGGATCTTACTTGAGAACGTCTCTGTGACGTTATTTTGGAGGAATTGCGCACACATCGACGAACACTACACCAAGGATTTCCCGATTGTACTTCTGGCGGTCGTTTTCGGTTGTGAGAACGAGACAAAGGAGCAAACGGCGATATCACAGGTATATCAAACCCCTTAATCAGTATTTTGTGGAAGCAGGTATATCACACCCCTCAGTTATTTTTTTTGCCACAACAGTTTTATCACACCACCCTGTTTATTTGGGCAACAGGTATATCGCAGCCGTCAATCAGTATTTTGTGCAAGCAGGTATATCACACCCCTAAATCATTTTTTTTGGGGCAACAGGTATATCACACCAGTTGCAATTAGTTATTCCAATAGCGTCTGTCCCTCTATATACCTGCAGTATCGCAGCAGAACCGCACACAACTGCTGCACAATACAAATGCACTATAATATACTTTCTATGTTACAAAGTATATTATAAGTATATCACACCCCTCAGTATATCACACCTATCAATAGCACACCTATACCAGTCCTTAAAAATACTTTTTTGGCCCTATTAGCTAGCATTTGGTGTCCCTAACAGTCTGTCCCTGCTCCACAAAGCAACCTCTCCCTACACTGGCAAAAGACTGAATGTAAAATGGCGGGCAGATCGGCTTCTGTTATAGGGTGGGGGTATGTCCATGTGCTGAAATGTCTCAATTGGCTGTCCTGTCCCACCTGATGGATGTGTCATAGGTAAAAGTTCGGCGCAATGCAAAATAATATGTTCGCATGTTCAGCGAATCGCGAATGTGCAAAGTTCGCCGCGAAACGACCGCTGGGCAATCCGCAAGGCCATCTCTATACACAATTATATCAACACTTCATCTGGAGTCCTGATTACATCCAGGATGAAGGTACATACATCACCGATTGAGTTAACATCATCTGACAGCGACATCAGCTGGGAAGCCCTTTCAGCAAAAGCAGTCAGAGTCTTGATCGGGAAAACACTGATTAGGTCCCTACGCGAAGCGCCCCCTGTAGGCTGAGTTTCTGACTTCTTTTCCTGAAGGGTTACAGCTTTATACCGATTAAACAAAAAGCTCCAATCCCTAGTGAAACGTAACCAGCGCATGCGCTCCATAGCTGTCACTGTGTACGTGTTGTTTACCTGCTATCACCGCAGACCTTGGAGCGGCCAGTTCCCAGGTCCGCAGAGAGAATTCCAAATCGACCATGAGATCTGTAGACAAAGCCTTACTCCTCTGCACCTGCATTCACAGGTCTTAAAACTAAATGTAAATGAACAGATACAAATCTGAATTCAAATGATCTGAAACTACATCCTCACACTTTACCCAGCGATAACCCAGCTTAGGCACCCCTACTTACTAGTACTGGTGCCATGTATTTGCTTATCTGACAGGTCTCAGTCAGTGGCAAGAGAAAATGTCAGTCACCCAAATTAAAGTTAGAAAACTACAAACTTCTTTCCACCAGAAGTATTAATTCCCCTGGTAACCTGGTTTGTGACCTTGGCTTTGATTTTCCTACTCCCCAGTGGCCTAAATGAGTTGCTCACCTCAGTCACAGGAGTGTCTCTTGCAATTGCTTATCCCCATCTTATTCTTATATTAAGACGTTCACATTGTTTATGATAAGCTTCACATGTTTGCATAGCCTCATGTCTAGCTGATGGGAAGGACTGGAGGGACCTGGGTGGTAGAGACGACCAAGTGGTGAAGGCCTAAGGGCCACTGCTCCTTTTCCCTTCCCAGACAGTGCCTCATGGACATCAGGTGGGATTTGTTTGATTGAATTTTCTTTCCAACCTTTACAGCTTGTCATCACAGTTAGAGAACAATATTCCTGTCCTTGCTTAGCATATTTTAAAATCATCGAGATAAAATAAGCCACATGAACTGGAGGAGTTTTGTTAGCAATGGCGGAAAAAGTTTTATTTCCTGCTTATCTGTCACATGTGAGTGCTCGTTTGCAGATCAAGACTTGTAATCTCAGAGGCTGGAGCAAATCTAGAACTGAAAGCTGAAGCTGATAATATTTGCTAGTTGATATTGGCTTCCTGAACAGTAGTCAGTAAATGATAAGAAGCACTAGTCCTATATATATATATATATATATATATATATATACACATATACATACATACATACATACATACAGGAGCCTCTGATATGCTGCAAAACAGCTCTTCAAGAAAATGATCACAAAATCATGTTGTCAATAATTGCATAGACATTTCTTATAGGCACAAAGCATAAAAGTGACTAAATGAAAAATAAGTCCATAAGCCATCTAAAATTCTGACAAGAACAATAGCTGAAGCTTCACCCTCTGAACTGTGCACACGGTGCTTGATGTAATACTGATAGTCCTCATATGCCCTAGTGTTCACTGCCATAGTCACTCAGCTGTCACAGAGCTGTACTTCTGGCTATGTTTGGGGTGGTGGTCCCATTGCTACGCTGGGTCCCCCGGACACCGTCGAGGTGTCTCCACATGTTTCTGCTCTCCGGAAGGGATGGTAAGGTGTGGTGCACCCCAGTGGTAAATAAGTCCAGAGAGTCAAGGTCTGCAGTCTGCAGTAACCAGAGTGCTTTACTGGAGGAATTCAGGTGCAAAACAATCCAAGTGAGGCATAGGGCTAGCTTCTTAGGTCTCCTCCCTGGCAGAAGAAGGGTTTTATGCTGAGGAAAGGCCTAAGCTAGCTGTCCATCTCTCTCTCTTTCTCTGTGAAAGCTGGTACCCTGGACAAAAGCTGGTGATCCAGGGTCTGTGGCAGAGTATCCCCGTCTCAGCGTCTTCTTATGGTCACTCCATAGTCTGGCAGAGTCTCCTCTTCTAAGCACTGATCCCTAACTGCAGAACACTAGGGGCTCTGACTACCCTCCTTATAGCAATCAGATGGCCACAAGAGGAGAGAAGGCGCTCATAGGTGAAGGTGAACAAGATGATGCCACTTACCCCTAACCAGGATAAGTAGATATTACTCACCTGGTTTGGTTGTACTGGGTACAGTGCAACTTTGGTGAAGGGAGGCTGGAAGGATTGAGGCTGTCTGGGTTGGTGCTGCCGGATGGTGTCCAAAACTACCACGGGCGGGGGCCCAGCCACCACTTTGGTGGGTGTTGGAGTTATTGAAAAGATAGTGCATTTCATGGGGTACACAGGACCCCTTTATCAAGTCTCAAGCTCCCCAACCAAAACCTTGTATCCAAGCTCGGGTTGTGATTTGCGCCTTGTGTCCATCTGCTCGCCGTACCGACCCAGTGCAGACGAGTTCCTCTTTGTATACCGTCCTTATATACAGTTTCTAGCTAAACTAGAACCTTCTATTGGGAGGGGCGGAGTGCAAAACCTCAGCACAAACAATTGTTACTAATGCGGTGTGGGTGTAAAACTCCACACCAAGCACAGGAGGAAAGGGGACAGGAACTAGGCCTGGAAACTAGGGTAGAGGAGAAGGTCACCTCCTAGAACAACCCTAATCCAAGTCCTGACTATCAGTATGAACTGACCTCGATAGTAAGAAAGTTCATACACAGGAACTTAGAGCCCTAACACACTCTGTAGGGCCCTGGTATAGTGACAGGACTTGAGACAACCTATTCCTCCACCAGAAGGATGAACAGGAGTCTCCCTCAGACCTATATCCAAAAGACAGGGAAATACAACAAACAAAATACAAATAGGGAAGACGACACTTAACTTCACATGGAGCAAAGGCAGCGCCAGGAGCTCAATCAAGATCCAACAACCAGCTAGCCCAGAGTCCAGAAACTGAAGCTGTAAACTGCATTAGAGCTTCAATAATACTCAATGGCAACTACATGTTTTTCAAAAAATAAGTCTTCAGACATAATAACATAGCAGCACCTGACTTTCAAAAGGTCAGTCTGTCTGGTTTTGGTGGTAAACAAATCTGGCTTTTTCCCTCCAAAACATGCTATTCTTTAAACCTTATGGTAGCTGTAGAAAATTGCCTTCTCATTATTAGCTAGAAAGTCCCAAAAGTCTCTTGGTATTTATTAGCCCTTTTCATAATGCTGTGCAAATGCAATGCAAATGAACAGGATATATATTGTGGCAGTGGAGCTGCCAGAGGGTTGGGAAAATAGTGCTTTTCCTCTGTGTGTATCGGCCAGGCTATTAATGAGAGGTACAGTAATTAGCAGCCAGCTGAGGAGCTCAGGTAAAGGTGGGCTGGGCTCATCAATCAGGGCTCCCCGTCTGGGGAATAAACAGGCTGTGCCAAGGCCTGTGGAAGCCGGGATCCTCTAACCCTGCGTGGGGTAAGCACTAAGTTGTGTTTTGGGGAGCTGGGTTGTAGACCCAGATCCCGATAGAGAGGGCAAAACTACTGTGTAGTTAGTGGCCAGACGGCCTAGGATTTATGTTTATGGGTTATGTTTGATGCCTGTAAAAGTGACAATAAAGCTAGTCGTGGCCAGTTTGTATCCAGATCTGCAGTGTTGGAGTGGCTTCTTGAACTCTGCCAAACTTCTAAGCTGAGAAGACGGCGATCCTGGAGAGCTAAGTGACTCCGAGTTGTTACATATGGTGGAAGATGCAGACTTGAAAATGGCACACGAAGCTGGGTGCTGCAGAGCTTAAAGGGCCAGAAGCCTTTTGTGGAATAACTGTTTGCAAGGAATTGGTGTGTTTGAGCCCAATTTAAAGAGACTGTGATCTCTGCTGATAAGGCTACATGCACACAACCGTATGTGTTTTGCGGTCCGTATGCCATCCGTTTATTTTTTTATTTTTTTGATCCATTGTAACAATGCCTAAAAACGGATAAGACTAGGGCATTTGAATTTTTTTTTTTTTGCGGTGCTCCAGAACGGACATACTGATGCAGACAGCACATGGTGTGCTGTCCGCATTTTTTGCAGACCCATTGAAATGAATGGGTCCGCATCCTATCAGCAAAAAAACTGAATGGACACAGAAACAAACAACGTTTGTGTGCATGTAGCCTTAGGCTGTGATGTCTGCGGTGCAAAAGAAATGTGAATGCTGAGTTTGTCTCAAGAGAAAGAGAGCGACACCTGGAGGCTTTGGTCTCTGATAAAAGTGGACTTGCTTGCTGAAAAGTCTGTTGCCATGGGTCTCAGTGAGGAATATGCCAGGTGGTTGTGGCGGATAAAGCAGCAGGAAAGCATGGCCACACTGACTGGTTATACCCAAAGTCAAATGGTGCGGTTTGATGCAGAGCAGGAGGCTTTGGAGGCGCAACTGCAGTTGGTCATGGAGAGAAAGTCTGCAACGCTGAGTGAACACTTTGTGAAGGTCCAAGTTGTCGGTGATGTACCTGGAGTTCAATGGGTCCACCAAAAAAATGGAAGGTACTCCGTGTGCATTCCATTTCCATATGTCTGTATTTCCAAATAGAACATGTCCTATTATTGTCCGCATTACGGACCAGGATAGAACTGTTCTATTAGGGGCCAGCTGTTCCGCTCTGCAAAATACGGAATGCACACGGACGTCATCCGTATTTTGTGCGGATCCGTTTTTTGCAGACCACAAATTACATACGGTCGTGTGCATGAGGCCTAAAGGTGGTCGTGGCCAGTTTGTACCCAGCTCTGCAGTGTTGGAGCAGCTTCTTGAACTGCGCCAACCGTCTAAGCTGAGAAGACGACGACCCTAGAGAGCTAAGTGACCCCAAGTTGTTACAGTAGTGATATATATCACAACGCACATATAAAAAGTAGTTACACAGTATAAAACAGTATAAAGTCAATGCAAGTTAACCCTTTAAAGTGAAATAAAGTAAGGAGTTGATGACTTTGCATAGAGGAAACAGGCAAATGTTCACAAATGTCCAGACATCAAAGTACCTTTACTCCAGGGCACTACAAAGGGGTTTTCCTTTGTATAGGTCATCAGTATCTGATCGGTGGGCATCTGCCACCTGGTACCCTCGCTGATCAGCCATTTGAGAAGACACCGTTGCTCACAGTAGTGCCATGGCCTTCTCGCAGCTTTGCTTAAGCCACGTGATGTTCATCAGTCACATGTCCTAGGTGCAGCTCAGCCCCATTGAAATGAATGAGGCTGAGCTGCAATACCAAGCACGGAGAAGGCGGCAGCGTCGGTGCCTTCTCAAATAGGTGACCGGTGGGGGTCCTGAGTGTCAGACCTCCATCGATCAAATACTAATGACCTATCCACGGCAAATAACACAAAGTCTGCTCATGGAGGTGCAATTGGTTGGAGCATCAACAATCTTGAGAAAGAAGGTGACTAGCCACTGGTAATATGTATTCCCTGCAAGGAGGAGAAGGAGGAAGAGGGGAAACCAGACGATACACGCTATCAAATAGCTCTGTTCTGTAAAATAGGTATTAAACAGGGCTACACTTTTGTTCTTTTTTTTTTTTTTTACTACAAGTACCTTAACAATTCACTAGATGGCGCCTTATCCCTTTTCTTAGATAATACTGACATATTCTAGGTTTATCAGGCAGGGGTTACGTCATTCTTTTGATGTATGCAACTAAAATGATTAAAAGAACCGAAAAATTGAGAAAGCAACGTAATAGGCAAAATTTTTTGCCATCAAATATGAGGTCTCGGCGGATGGTATGAACAGGTGGCACAGAACAGATTTTTTTTGCATATATAGAGCTTTGCAAATATTTTTCACCAAGCCTTGATCCACATCTTTGGCATAAAAAATGGGAAATCAAAAGAACTACAATTGAAGGGTTGAGGGGTGTTTAGTGGATACAGATATGACATACCTACGGACTTCCATTTGTTAGGCCATAGATAAGAGAAGGGCCGCATCTGGTGAAAGATGCCAATTTAAAATTTCATTAAATTCCAAGTCTTTTACATCTGCGTTTAGCTTTCCGTTCTTCTGATCCATCAGAACAAAAAAAATTAGAAATGTGAGCATCAGTTGTGCTCCGTTAGCATCCATTAGCACTGAAAACTACAGATTCGCCCTTTTTTTTTTGAGCATCGTTCATGGTCCGTCATGATCACTCCGTGTCACTTCCATCAGAGACCTGTTATTTTCAACAGTAAAAAAGGACTGAAGAAGAGACAGAAATTTTTATTTTATTTTTTAAAAGTACAAAACGAGAGCAAAAAGTCCTAGGAGACCTCCGGGTATCCTGCACACATTTTCTGGCCAATTGGAGTAGTGAACATATTCGAGGGGAGCCTCCTGCTAGATACCAAGGACAGAGAATTGCTACAAAGGGTGTCTCTTGCTCTGGAGGACCCAACAGCATAACAGACCTTTAATTTGAATGGGAGCTGTGTAATGCCTCATTTCGTCTGCGGGGGTGCTACGTAAAACGTTGTATTGTAGATGATGTGGTGATGTTATGTGACCATTGGGGGTGCCTTCTAATAAACTGAATTGTCCTTTAAATTCTGATCAAATAGCCCTGACTTTGGCACCAACGACAAAGTCAGGGGGAGATGGAAGGTCCTTAAAAATGATTTTAGGGAACTAGGAGAGAAGCTCAAGTCCAGGACCTCCAAGGTAGTGTTTTCAGAAATACTACCAGTGCCACGAGCGTTGCCAGAGAGACAACGGGAGTTTAGGGAGTTAAATAAGTGGCTCAGAAGCTGGTGCAGGAAGGAAGGGTTTTGGGTTCATGGAGAACTGGGACGACTTGCGTGGTCGGTTACAGGCTCTGCAGTAGGGATGGGCAGTACCTTAATGGAGAGGGTACAACTGCCCTGGATGAAAAATGGTTAGGCGGCTGGAGGAGCTTTTAAACTAGGATCTGGGGGGAGGGTGGGGGGGTCAGACTAATAAGGAGGTAGATAGTGTAGATAGAGAGTGGGATATAGGAGGGGGCAGTGGGGATTTAGTGGGGGCTGGGGTTAGTGAGGAAAGTAGGGAGAAGACTGGCCAGAACTGTACACCGATGAAAAATAGAGCTGTTGGTAACAAGAACCTGTTACATACTAACATCAACCAAGGTAACCCAAAAATCCCAGCTATTCACTTTACAGGTAACAGTAATTTAAAATGTATTTTCACAAATGCCAGAAGTCTAGCTAGCAAAATGGGGGAGCTGGAGGCTATGGCACTAGAAGAACACATAGATGTAGTTGGTGGGGCTGAGACATGGTTGGACTTCGCATAACTGGGCTGTTAATATTGAGGGTTCTACAATATTTAGGAAAGGGGCCAGCGCATGTATCAGCAGGGAAGGGAGGAGGGGCTGGGGGCCGGCCTCCTGTTTTGTAATGGCAGCGGGGCCCGGTGCAGTCACTGTATTCTATTACACCGGGCCCCGCTCACTGTATAAATCATATAGGCAATGTTAAACTGTAGAATTCCTCTCCAATCCAGCCTGTAGTACTTACTACAATCTTCCGTAGCAGGCAGGAGGCCGGGCGGGCGGGAGGCGGCAGCGTACCTCACTACGTCACACGCCTGCTCCTCCCACTTTATGAATGAATCAGGCGGCGCAGGCGCGTGACGTAGCGAGTTATGCTGCTGCCGCCCGGCCTCCTGCCTGCTATGGAAGTTAGTAGTAAGTACTACAGCCTGGATTGGAGAGGAATTCTACAGTTTAACATTACCTATATGATTACTACAGTGAGCGGGGCCCGGTGTAATAGAATACAGTGACTGCACCGGGCCCCGCTGCCATTACTGTCATTCACTACACAGGAACACTGTTATGGGGGGATCTGTGGATGACACATAGCATAAGATGCTATTTGTCATCCACAGATCCCCCATAACAGTGCCATCCCCAGATGCCCCCATAACAGTGCTATCCCCAGATGCCCCCCATATCAGTGCCTTCCACAAATGCCCCCATAACAGTGTCATCCACAGATCCCCCATAACAGTGCCATCCACAGATCCCCATAACAGTGCATCATCCACAGATCCCCTATAATAGTGTAATCCACAGACCACCATTAGTTCAAAACCCACCAAAAGCACACCTTTGGGTTAAAAAATTTTTTTTTCTTATTTTCCTCCTAAAAAAAATAGGTGAGTCTTATGGACTGGTGCTGCGTCTTATAGGGCGAAAAATACGGTAAACACTGAAAAAATAATACTTGGTGTAATCTATAGACCTCCGAACATCACAGAAGAGATAGAAACGCAGCTGTATAACCAAATAGAGCGGGCTGCACAGGTTGGTACAGTGGTCATAATGGGAGATTTTAAATTTCCAGACATTGACTGGGGACATGATTCTGCCTCAACCGCAAAGGGGAGAAGATTCCTCAACTTGCTGCAGGACAACTTTATGGGCCAAATTGTAGAAGCCCCCACTAGGGGCTTGGAAAGTATAGTTTGTAATTGGATTAAAAAACTGGCTGAAGGAGTTGTCGTCAATGATTCCTATTCAGAATGGTCCCGGGTTATAAGTGGTGTAACCCACGGTTTAGTGCTGGGCCCTTTATTATTTAATTTATTTATTAATGATATCGAGGATTGGATTAATAGAACTATTTCTATTTTTGAAAATTACACCAAGGTATGTAGTACTGTACAGTCCATGGAAGATGTCCATAAACTACAAGCTGACTTGAACACTGAGTGGTTGGGAAATGAGGTTCAATGTGGACAAATGTAAAGTTCTGCATCTTGGTAGTAATAATCTCTGTGCTTCATATGTCCTAGGCAGGGCTTATTTTCTCAGAGAAAAGGTGGTGGAACTCACCCCCCCTCCCCTGGCCACGCCCCTACCCACCCCTAGGACCGCCCCCTAAAACCACCCCTTTAGAGAACAG
Organism: Bufo gargarizans; assembly: GCF_014858855.1. NCBI lineage: Eukaryota > Metazoa > Chordata > Amphibia > Anura > Bufonidae > Bufo > Bufo gargarizans. The sequence goes on from NC_058089.1 coordinate 21,310,981, forward strand.
GGATGCAAGTAAAATTTGGGGGGGCTATTTCATTGCTCTATTCCAAGGGGTTGCAAAAAAAAAAAAAAAAAGGTTAATCAGCGCTTGTTTGCATCAGCCTATTACACAGGCCAATGCAAAGTGAATGGGGAGGAATAATCGCTACCACAGTCATTCCTCCCTCATTCAGTTCTGTTGATTATTGGCAGCACATTCCTGATTACACGGTGAGATGTGCTGACAATAATTGTAAATCTTTTATCCGGATAAAATATGCAAATAAGCCAACAAATGAGTGATCTCTGGTTTATCAGCTGATCCGCGGCACAGTTATAAAGGACAGATATCAGGAATGAGCGCTCCTATGAAGGCTTGTTCCCAGTAATTGTCCCGGATATCGTGCAGTGTAAGGATTTTGAACACGTTCCTGCAGCATGGCCCTGAGACAGCAGATTCATACTCTCCTGCTCCCGCCGTCTCCATCTTCTGGTCCCCGCGCTGTTCACATCCGGCTGGCTATGGGTATAGTCACATGCTCCGCTCCAGCCAATGACTGGCTTAAGTGGTGATGTGGCCACAAGCAGTGTTTCACCGCTGAAGTCAGTCATTTGCTGGCGAGGTGCTCCGCGACCGGAAGATGGAGACAGCAAGACAATAACCAGTAAGCACATTCCTTCACCACAGAGGACGGCGCTCACTGGTTATTACAGCCTCCTGCCCCCAGTTATAGGAACCCTGCAATAACCAGTAAGCACTTTCCTTCACTGCAGAGGACGGCGCTCACTGGTTATTACCGCCTCCTGCCCCCAGTTACAGGAACCCTGCAATAACCAGTAAGCACATTCCTTCACCACAGAAGACGGCGCTCACTGGTTATTACAGCCTCCTGCCCCCAGTTACAGGAACCCTGCAATAACCAGTAAGCACTTTCGTTCACCACAGAGGACAGCGCTCACTGGTTATTACCGCCTCCTGTCCCCAGTTATAGGAACCCTGCAGTAACCAGTAAGCACTTTCCTTCACTGCAGAGGACGGCGCTCACTGGTTATTACCGCCTCCTGTCCCCAGTTATAGGAACCCTGCAATAACCAGTAAGCATTTTCTTTCACTGCAGAGGACGGCGCTCACTGGTTATTACCGCCTCCTGCCCCCAGTTATAGGGGCCCTGCAATAAACAGTAAACACTTTCCCTGAGGGCTCACACACACGACCATTGTCTTGGTCTGCGTCCGTGCTGCATTTTTTTTTGCGGCTCGGATGCGGACCCATTCACTTCAATGGGCCTGCAAAAGATGCAGACAGCACTCTGTGTGCTGTCGGCATCCGTTGCTCCGTTCCGCAAAATGCAGAACACACATGGCTGGTATCCATGTTTTGCGGACCACAAAACACGGTATGATCATGTGCATGAGGCTTGCTAGTGGGGAATGCACTTATTGGTTTACCCTTTAATAACCAGGCCTGAAACTTGTAACTTTTTTATTTGTTGAATTACCAAAATAACTTGCAGCTTTTTATTACCGTATATGACACAGGGCTTTTAATATATTTTTTTGTTTTATTAGGAGGAAACTTTACAAAATGTTTTCAAAGTCATTTTTATCCAAACTATAGCTCATTCGTTAAATATTCAAATTATTATAATTAGTTCCCTATTTTGTGTTGGATCGTTTAATTATAAAATATGTATAGCTTCATGTGAATGGGGTGATAATAGTAATGGTTGATGTGGCCATTTTTTTCTTTTATGTATTATATTATTTTTTCTTTTTTTTTATTATTCTTAAATAGCTTTTTACTACAAAAAGACCTTTGGGGGACACTGACTTTTTTTTTGGACATTTTCCTTTTTTTCCTTTTATTTGTATTTTATTTAATTTTTTTGTATTTTTAATTTTTTTATAATTACTTTATTACTTTTTTGTTAAATATATTTTGCTACATATATCCCCCAAGAGGTCATAAAAAGGCCGTTGGGGGATAGTGAACAATTTAGCATTTTTTTTATTGCATTTTATTTTTCAAAATTTTTTGTTAAAATTCTTTTCTTTTTTTTTTGCAGGGGCAGGAGCTGTCATCTTTCGATGTGCTGCACTCCAGGAAGACAGGAAGAAACACAGCTGATCGCAGGATCAGCTGTGCTTCTGTCCAGCAGGACGGGGGCCGCAAACCATGGCTCTGGGGGCCGCAGGTTGTGCACCCCTGTTGTAGATTATAGATTAAATAACAGCATACAATGTCAATCAGCTGCTTCTAAGGTTACCAGGATATTGTCATGCATTAACTGAGGCATGGACTCGCGGGGCAGAGATGTAATATGACCACTTTACAAAGCATTGGTGTGGCCTCATCTGGAATATGCAGTTCAGTTCTGGGCACCAGTACATAGAAAGGATGCTCTGGAGCTGGAGGGAGTACAAAGGAGAGCGACTAAACTGATAAGCGGCATGGAGAATCATAGTTATGAAAAAAGATTAAAAGAATAAAATGTATTTAGTCTTGAAAAGATACCTCTAAGGAGGGACATGATTAACCTATACCAGTGGTGTTGAACCTATGGCACGGGTGCCAGAGGTGGCACTCAGAGCCCTCTCTGTGGGCACCCTGGAAAAAGTCTATGGTGTACCTATATGCCTTAGACTTTTCCTGCCATTTATCAGCGCTATGAACGGCACATCACTCCTTCATCACTTTTCATATGCCAGTAGTTATGGTTATGGTCATCGCTCCTACAGAGTTGCACCTACCAGTATTCAGACAATACCAAGACTTGAACTGACAGCAGCTGTTTCAGCATCAGTAAGCAAGTTTCTGAGAGAAGAATTGGAATTAAAAATAGGTACTGTCAGAGAGCTTAGATCTGACCAAGGATGCAAAGAATGAATTGAAGAAAGCTTTAAAAGAGATTCATAAGGAAAAAGTAACTGAGTATTTGTTAGAGAAACAGTGTGATTTTCATATGAATGCTCCACATGCAAGCCATACAGAAGGAGTTTGGGAAAGACAAATCAGAACTGTGAGAAATGTGATAGCCGGAAGAATAGATGATGCTTCACTTAGGACCCTGTTCTATGAAGTAATGTCTATTGTTAACAGTCGTCCACTTACAGTTGATAACATCAACGATCCAACAAGTTTGGACCCTTTAACTCCCAACCATCTACTTCACCTTAAGTCTGATAACATACAGCCACCACCTGGCAAGTTCACCAAAGAGGATTTATATGCTAAAAGGAGATGGCGAAGAGTTCAATATCTGTCAGATCAGTTTTGGAATAGATGGAGGAAAGAGTACTTAGCCAATCTTATGCTAAGAAGTAAATGGCAAACACCCAGAAGAAATGTCCAAGTTGGTGACATAGTGTTAGTAAAAGAAGATTTACCTAGAAGTCAATGGAAATTGGCCAAAGTTCTAGAAGTTCAAAAGGATGAAGACAGACTAGTAAGAAGAGTGTAGTTACAAATAGGGACTCAAAACTTGACAAAAAGGGAAAACATCTCACTACTCCACTCAGGTTGGAACGTCCTATACAGAAGTTAGTTGTTCTACTTGAGAGTGATAAAAAAAACACTTGGAAGTTGAGAACCTGATGGAAAGTTAAATTCATGTTTAAGTCCTACCACTAAGAACATAGAATTATACATAATTTTGGTGGTAGTGTAGCTGGCCAGCTAAGACCTGTCCTAGGTTGCTAATATAGCTTGTGTGTTTATACAGCTAGACCTGCCAATAACCTTAATACAGTTCCTATGTTTATAAGTTAAAGACAAAAGCAGAGTTATTTACTGTGACTTCATCTTTTGGATGTCATATAACTGTTATATATACATATTGTGTCCACAGAAGCAGAAAAGATAATATGCCTTTAAAATTCATTATATAATGTAAGGTAAGGTCAATGACACAGCAGACACAGAAAGCATAGAGTTAAACTGTTGTTGCTGGGCAGGAGTTTCGACCAATCACAGCCAGCCTCACACACAGCAAGAGTTTTTACCAATCACAGCCAGCCTCACACACAGCCTGTGTGGGAAATTCCCCTAGCAGGAGCTGCTATAATCATTACACCAGAGGAGAGAAGCTGAACAGACATTCACTCCACTAAGAGCTGTGTTTTATGGAAGCAGAGAGGCCAAAATAGGTATTTAAAACAGTTATATAATGTTCCTACTGTTAATATAGTGATTAGAACTGTATACTGAACTAGTTATATATGTGTTTACTCACAGTTCCACCAATTGCAAACTACAAAGTTCACAATTGCATACAAACGAACAACTGAGCCATACAATCATACAATCAGAACAAATTGCATACAAATGCGAACTGCTCATACCAGATCATAAGCAATTGTATAGAGCAAACTGCAAACCAAGTAGAGCAAGTAAACTATTGGTTAACCTCAGATATACCTGAAAGATCATAAAGTGCTTAAATAACTTCAAGTGAGAGTACAGATACTCAAGAGAGAAATATATCCACCATTTTATGTTGAATGACAAGATTGAACAGTTTACCCACCATCTTATGCATACCGCCATTTTGTGATATCTTTTCAACACGTGTTATGTACATGGACTATCTGCTGCAGAGGCGGCAGTGTTATATATGAAGAAAAGTTGGAGTTAATAAAGAAGTTATTTCAAGCATTTGGTGTGCTCTTTAAACCTACTGTTTCCATAGAATGGCGCTAGAGGAATTACAGTGTAATGAACAGTCTGGTTAGACTAAAAGTCAGAAGATATCAGAATTTTTCTAATGCCACAGCGCAAAAGGCACTTCATAGTGCTGCGCCTGCCACACACCCTGATGTTGGGGCTCCTGTGTGATCGCAGTTGGGGTGCCCACTGCCCTCTGTGTTGTGGGTTCGGTGCAGGTGCAAGGCAGGAGATTTGGATGCTTTGGCCAGAGTATGCTGCTAGAGTCAGCAATCAGGTCTATTGTAGAAAATAGATACGTCTCTCTTTACTAACGTATAGAATTGGAGTTGTAGTACATCCAGTGGTATCAAAACACAGTTCCAAACAATTGACAATCTTACCAGATAGCAATGTATGGCTATCAGCCAGGGTGGGAATTCCCTCTATCTTCCGAAAGAATCTAAGGCTGGCAATATAATTATTGCAATAGTGACTGTAACTCCAAGCTAAGGGGTACAGGATTAAGATACGGCGGGCCAGACTGTGTCCAAGTGTGAAGGATGTATTAGCAATGTTACTCTCACTGCAGTAAAGTCTATGAGCCTTAAACAGCAAATACCTCACTGACTGACTCCAAGGCTAGGCCATGAAGACCCTGGACCTTCTAGTCCTTCCTTTCTCTTGTCCTGGAGTACTGTGAAATAGAGATGGTTCTTTTGCTGTGGATCTTTCAGAGATTCTCTGGGATATAGGCCTAGTCCTTTTGAGGAGCGAACACATATAGCTCCCTCTTACTTCCTCTGCTAACTCACTGCACTGAACTAGGGGTGGTGCAAAATCCTTCTCCGAGCTTCCTGCAGGGGTAGAGTCAGGATAGTTAACCCTGACTGAGCCATACAAAACTATTCTGGTGCATTACAAGGCTTTCACATGTTAAATTATATTAAATAACATTACATACCAAGAACAGCTTGGAAGTACACTATTCTGATATTCTGCAATACTACCATCTACCTCCTGAAATGTAAAATCTTGACCCAGCAGTACAGAGCAGTTGATGACATTGATGACTGTGACATTAAATTATAAGTTAGTACATTCATACGAGTGATATATTGGGACCTGCTATGGAATACGTTGGTGCTATGAGAACTAAGTTGATAATAAGAATACACAGGGATACAGACAGTCCAGAGGGACAACTTGCTATCAAACCTTGTCGATAGTGACACCAGTCTCTGCAAGATGAATGGTGAAAGGCCTGCCATTACTATGTCTTATTTAATAGCCACATCCATATTCTTGTCAGAAATGCCTACGGATGCCTCGGGAGCACTAATCATTACTTACAAGTCACCAGTATTTCATTATCAGTAGCCAGGAGGTACAGCGGCCCATTGGCTCAATATTAATCACAACCAGTGGAATAAAGAGAATCATTTTTACAAGATTTTGGTCAAGAATCCCAGTTATAATACAAAAGGCAGGAGCAAAATAGAAGACAGTGCACAGAGAATACAGCCAGGTTGGGTTATTCTACTGATTTCTTCATACTACTCATACTTATTAAGGGGGGTATCTGAAATTTTGATTTGATGATCAATATTACATAAGTGGGGGCCTGAACCCTGGCACCCTCGCCGATCAGCTGTTTGAAGAGGCCATTGCGCTCAGCAGAGCTCTGCTGCCTCCTCGCAGCTTACCAAGCACAGCGCCATACATTGTATAGTGGTTGTGCTTGGTATTGCAGCTCTGCTCCTTACACTTGAATGGGACTGAGCTGTGCCTAGACCAAGCAACCAATGTACGGTGACATCACTGGCCTAGGAAGATGCCCAAGCGCTCATGGAGTTCATGCAGCTGATTAGTGAGGGTCCTCGGACTTGAATCTGATATGGATGACCTATCTTAAGCATAGGCCATCAGTATCAAAATCCTGGATAACCCCTATAATTCCTAATTAATATCACCCACCATATAATTACTTCTATTTGTCTCGGTTAGTAAAACATGGACACAACTGATAATGGATTTAAAGTAGCATTGGGATTAAAGTGTTTTTTACTGATGAACTATCCTCCAGATCAGTGGGGTTTCGACACCTGATGGGGGGTCTGACACCCAGTAGAGGTCTCTCTGCTTACCAAGCACAGTGCCGTACATTATATAGCGGCTGTGCATGGTATTACAGTCCAGGCCCAGTCACATGGCTGAGCTGCGCCTAGGCCATGCGACCAATGAACAAGACGTCACACGAACTAGGAAAAGCTGGAGAAGGCTGCAGTGCTACTGCCAGCGCCGGTGCCTTCTCAAACAGCTGATTGACGGGTGTGCCGGGTGTCTGACCCCCACCGATCAGATACTGATGACCTATCCAGAGGATAGCTCATCAGTAAAAAACACTTGGATGGCCTATCCTCACCTATATCATTGGTTGAGGTCATACCTTAGGGACACCCTTGATCATTGCAACATTGCATCTGCTTCACTTTAGTGCTCGACGCAGTGACGTCCATGAACAAGTGAGCAGGGCTGAGCTGTAGCATCAGTGAGTGCTGCTGACCCTTCGTTCTGCCTATCATTGTGGGTCCTGACAGGTGTGAACCATACCAATCACACATTGTCAACCATATTTTGAGACTTCAGTGATTGGTTGATGTCGAGCCAGGAAGCAAACAGCAGCGTGGACCAGAGCAGCACTGGAATGGCAGTGGTGGGGGATGAGAAAAAGTATCAATAATTTGTTTTAATTTTAACCCATTCTTCAATTTTTTAAAGATATTCCCCTGAAAAAAAAACTTTAATACGCGGGAGGATGACACAGGGATGGAAATTTTTTTAAGTCATGACGGGGTCCTCGTTAAAGGGAATGTATCACCAAAAATGACATTCTATTTCAATTTGGTAGTACATATTTATCTGTCTTCATTTTTGTTGTTTTTTAATCTTTTTTTAGTTACTGTCCAGTTTTCACACACATTTGAAAGGGCTTATTCTTCCAGTTTTCTCTAACCTACTTGACAGCTTTTCTGTTTAGACTGGAGGAGAACAAACAGAGTATAAATACATATATATATACAGTGTGTGTGTGTATATATATATATTGTGGGGACTCACTCTGGTAGACAGGATTAGCGGACGCAGTATAGAGGCAACAACAAGTTCTTTGGATCAAACAGTTCAGTGTTTTATTCACACTTTAGGCAAGTGACAAAACAAGCAGTCATAAACAATCAAAAAGTCACCTTGCGGTGTTGGTGGTAATTCACACCATGCGGAAATTCTGCCTCAAATTGTCCTTGAGCATAGCAGCACCAACCTGTTTTCACACAGACACAAGGCTCCCAGATCCCAAAACACAGAGGCCTGGCTTCTGAGCCCAGCTGCCTATTTAAGGACAGCCAGGTGCTGCCAAAACCCGGACCGGCACTTAAAATCCGGTCCAGTATTTTACCTCACCGGGCTGTAAATCAGCCCAGCAACACAATACCTGTTTTCCCAGACAAAACCTCTCACTGTGTCACTATATATATATATATATATATATATATCCAGAAAAAGGACGGCACTCCGGTCTTGTAAAAGTAGAAAAGTTCTTTATTCAACCATGCGGTGCAACGTTTCGGCTCCACTGAGCCTTTCTCAAGCAGTGTTACAAATCAAGTGATTGCAATTATATAGGTGAGTTAATTAAAATTCACATCATGTGATCACACCACACCCATAGGGGCGTGTTCAAAAAATACCATTACATAGAACATGAGATGCACAGTGCAAGTGCAAAACTAGAGCAAATGTCATATATCTAGTGATAATACATCATGAAACTATAATCAAGTACAAAATCAGACATTTGCGTATTAAAGTGAAAGAGGACAAACCCATCGATCGCACCCTTATACAAGTGCACAACCCATGGGTATGTCCAATGTACATGGAAACACACCGAGGGGGAGGAGCTGAGGGACGTGTTAAAGGACACCTGCAAACATTAAAAAATTCCTTCTATGCGTACACTAGATTGTCTATATACATACACTTACATCGGAGCGGCATAGCATCAGACAGGAAGTAGTGATGACATCTACTACAGGACGCCGAGCGTCATCAGAAGCGACCCACGTTCCTACGTCACCACAGCGCCACCGCAGTCAGTCTGGGCGTATTGCGGCGCATGCTCCGTCCATAGGCACGTCAATTGTAGATACATCCAAAAAGCAAAAACATTTATAAATCCTCATACAGGTGAACCCTATGGGATATCATTTCATCTCACGTGCAACTCCAACTACGTGATTTACGTGTTGTCATGTCCATGCAACCTACTCTATGTTGGGGAGACAACAACAGACCTGAAGACCCGCCTTAACAACCATCGCCTGAGCATTCGTAAGAAACGTCTCGATTTACCAGTTTCTAAACATTTTTCTGAGGCTGGGCACAGGGAGGGTGATCTGACAGTTTGGATCATCGACCATGTGCCACAACCCAGGCGTGGCGGTGACAGGTCTAAGTTGCTTAAACGTAGGGAGTTGTGCTGGATCCACAGGCTTAACAGCCTTAGACCCAATGGATTGAATGTAGAATTTAACTTTGGGGAGGTGGTGTGAGGAATGGCTTGCCTCCTGTGTTATGCTGATTATGCCAAGGTACTTTTGTGTACACACTGTGTTTATTTATTATTTTTTAAAACTGTTGGACTAACAGTAATTTTTTCTTCTCTTTTTTGCACACAGATCACCAGCATTTCACATATTGAGGGGTGGAGCTCAAGGATGAAGTGGACACATCTTTGTACATATGAGGTGGATACCTCTAGAAACTATATGTGTTTTTTTTCTTCTTTTTTATTCTATTAAAGAAGTTTTGATTTAATTTTTATATGAAAAATTTTTTTCACTGTCGGATTCGGTACGCATCATGAGTACTACAGTTGGGCTGTGATGGTGCTATAACTGCTTTTCCATCATGTTGGTATGGCTTTGCTCCCTGTGATACCTGGGCACTAATTGGAGGAGAACCCTCCTTGGGTATATATGCGACCAGACACCCCTGATGGAGATCTTCCTGTACATAACGGGTTTTCCGTATTGTCAGTGGCCTCTACTCAGGGTGCAGCATGAGGGCAATCTGGTTACCGGGCTGCCCGTGCTGGTCTAATTTGCAATACCCTGCTGGTGGCCGCATACAGGTAAGGGCTGCTTTTCCAATTTCCAAGATGGCGTCCTGAGAGTGCCTATGGACGGAGCATGCGCCGCAATACGCCCAGACTGACTGCGGTGGCGCTGTGGTGACGTAGGAACGTGGGTCGCTTCTGATGACGCTCGGCGTCCTGTAGTAGATGTCATCACTACTTCCTGTCTGATGCTATGCCGCTCCGATGTAAGTGTATGTATATAGACAATCTAGTGTACGCATGGAAGGAATTCTTTAATGTTTGCAGGTGTCCTTTAACACGTCCCTCAGCTCCTCCCCCTCGGTGTGTTTCCATGTACATTGGACATACCCATGGGTTGTGCACTTGTATAAGGGTGCGATCGATGGGTTTGTCCTCTTTCACTTTAATACGCAAATGTCTGATTTTGTACTTGATTATAGTTTCATGATGTATTATCACTAGATATATGACATTTGCTCTAGTTTTGCACTTGCACTGTGCATCTCATGTTCTATGTAATGGTATTTTTTGAACACGCCCCTATGGGTGTGGTGTGATCACATGATGTGAATTTTAATTAACTCACCTATATAATTGCAATCACTTGATTTGTAACACTGCTTGAGAAAGGCTCAGTGGAGCCGAAACGTTGCACCGCATGGTTGAATAAAGAACTTTTCTACTTTTACAAGACCGGAGTGCCGTCCTTTTTCTGGATATACTAATTTGGGGTAAGAAGTCTATTCCCTTGGAACGTGCACCCAATTTTCTCTACACAGGGTCAGTGCCGCCATTTTTCGTATCTATATATATATATATATATATATAGTGGATAGATAACAGACAGATAGATAATAGATAGATAGATAACAGATTATAGATATATTTTTATTTTTTGAACAGAACACACACATTGGGGAAGATTTACTTTGCTTGTGCCAAAAGAACCTGGCATACATGTTGCGCCATATGTATTATATGTTTCAGACAATGTGCTCCGCTGTGTGCATCATACAAGTGCACTAAAATACACAAAAATTATCTAAATTGAGCCAACTGAGAGGTGGCATAAAGTAGACAAAATTATAATTATCATACATCATGAGCCACCGGGAGGAAATGATTGCATCTAGTCTAAGACTAAGCTTTGTAAAATTTAATCTGCCCCAGTATATTTCTCTTTTACAGACTTATAGCTAATACAACTTAGGTAAAATATAAACTAGAACAGGGTTCAGCAAACTTCGGCACTCCAACTCCCAGCATGTACTCTTGCTCAGCTGTTCTTGTAACTCCCATAGAAGTGAAAAGAGGATTCTGGGAGTTGTAGTTTCAGAACTTCTAGAAGGTTCGGAGGTTGCTGATCCCTGCACTAGATATTCTCTTTAAGAAAGTGTATGAAAATCCGTTTTTTACTCAAAGACATACGTTACTTACAGTGAATGGCATATTCATATTATTCAATGTTTTACACAGAGTTTAGTTAACGTTTCCCTTTAGCTTACTAGACTTCCCTAGTCCATATACTCCAGAGCCAGGTTCAGACGTCATTGGAAGAAGGGTGGAAGCAGTGACACATGGTGGAGAGCACCGTAAATCACTGAGCAGATGGTGCCTTGGTTGGAGTTGGAATCCTGACTCTAAATTGACTATAATTAGCAGCAAAAGGTGACGAATATTTGTAGAATTAAATAAAAAACTCAAAATATATATACGTCTAGCAAAATGTAGCTGCAGTGAGGTTAAAATGAAGACCTGCCTGTGCCTCTGAATCAATATTTGTCAGAAGCTCTGCCCACAAATACTTTGTCCCACTATTAGCACTAATGTATATATAATACTATATCTATAAATAATAGTTATATACTTAACAACTAATGTCACTATACAAAGAACAAATAGTACGACCACACAAAAACAGTAAAACAAATAATATTACCGTACAGAAGTCACATACCCTTTCTGCAGAATATCAGGTTGATAATATTGCAAACTCTTATAGTACAATTAAATCTAGATACTCACAGGAGCCATATTTTCTGATCGGAGCTGTTCACATTCCCTTTTCTTCTCTACACAGCTCGGACCGCTGTGATGACTTCTCCCAGCCACAGCTTGTCTTTGATGATTTTGCTGCTCCCTTCTTTGTTACCCACACAGTATTTGTGCCCCCAAATAGTATTAGTGCCTCTGTATTCTCCTAACACAGTAATGGTGCTCCCTTAGTCCCCTTACATAACAGTTCAGCTAGATGTTAATGGTTCTACCCAGTATTGGTGCCAATTTAGTGCCATCCACACAATATGGTGCCCCTTAGTGCACCCACTCCATAATGCTTCCCCTTTATTGCCCCCCTCCACTCAATACAAGTGCTTTCACTCAGTGATGGTGCCTTAGTGTCTCTCACTCCGTCGTGGTGCTTTTTAGTGTCCCCATTTAGTAATATTCAACTTTTTAGTGCCCCCCACTCAGTAATAGGAATAGTCATCCCAAAGCATAATAAAACTAATATTCACCTAGCCCTGTTCTCATGATGAATAGAGCTGTTTAGTCTCTTTAGGTCTGCAGTCTAGGAGATGCTGAGACAGGATCCCTACATGTGCCGATGCAATGCAGTGACATCATGGCGCCAACCTACCCAGGAGTACCATCCTGGCATCTCATGGAATGCAGGTCTAAAGTAGCCTGCAGCCTATTAAAATGAATACCCTGCCATAGTATTCAAGTGTATCTGTGTTCTGAGATCCAGCACATTGGCCAAAAATGTACAGTGCTGGAGACACTCCTGCGGCTCTCCATAGCTCCAGTGCCTGTAGAGTATTATATTGCAGTCAAAGACTGAATCTTGATTTGTCCGTCAGCAGTGCATCAGACTGATAAACTCTTCTTTTATTTATGGAAGCATTGCAATAATACCCAGACTCAACAGTGCCTTGGGTTCCAGCCTTCAGACTGAGGATATGAGAACACATCAACAACTCCCTGACCCATGTCCTTCTTCGCCTCTCGCTTTCTTAAACTTAACATGGATAAGACAGAATTCATAATCTTTCCCCCATCTTGTTCAACCCCCCCAACAGACCTATCTATCATGATCAATGGCTGCACACTCTCCCCAGTCAACAAAGCCCGCTGCCTTGGAGTGACCTTAGATTCTGCCCTTTCCTTCCGACCGCACATCTAAGCCCTTTCCACCACCTGCCGCCTCCAACTCAAAAACATCTCCCGCATCCGTGCTTTCCTTAACTTTGAATCTGCGAAAATGCTTGTACATGCCCTCATTATCTCCCGCCTAGACTACTGCAACATTCTCCTCTGTGGCCTTCCATCTAGCACTCTCGCACCCCTCCAATCTATCCTCAACTCTGCTGCCCGACTAATCCACCTCTCACCCCGTTACTCCTTTGCCAATCCCTTCACTGGCTGCCCATTGCCCAACAAATTTACTTCAAAGTACTAACAAATACATACAAGGCCGTCCATAACCTGTCCCCTCCCTACATCTCTGAGCTACTTTCCCGATACATCCCCACACGCACTCTCCGATCCTCACAAGACCTCCTTCTCTCCTCTCCTCTTATCGCCTCTTCCCACAATCGACTCCAGGATTTCTCCCGTGCATCCCCCACACTCTGGAACTCGCTACCCCAACATGACAGACACTTGCCTACAGTGGAATCCTTCAAAAGAAACCTGAAAACCCACCTCTTCATAAAAGCCTACAACCAGTGACCCTGCTGCCTCTATACCGCCATGACCAACTTAACCCGCACCTACTGTGTCCTTCTCCCATAGCATGTAGATTGTAAGCCCTCACGGGCAGGGCCCTCTCTCCTTCTGTACCAGTTTGTACCTCATCTTGTCTATGCTTAGTGCTATTGTCTGTATTATGTATGTGCACCGCTTATCATATGTACAGCGCTATGGAATGAATGGCGCTTTAATAATAAATAATAATAATAATGTCGTCACAAACGGCATCCCTCCATCCATTTATTACTCAGTCCACTTGATTCAGTGGCCAACGTGTTATTCTTCATTTCCCCTACGGTGGTGTTGTAGGAGGTTTGAACACCTGCTGTTGGGTTCCTTCACAGATCACTACTGATTGCTGGGGTCCCAGCAGAAGGACCACATATGACCAGCTTGTTTTTCTGATGCCCTTTCTAAAGAGAAATGTATAAAATCATGATACTTGTCTTAAGTAAAAAATTTAAAATCTGATTCTGAATTTTTTAAATACTTTCAACTTATATAATAAAAGTGTCACCCGTCGCTGCGTCTCTCTGCTTGAATTCATTTGTTAGGATGCATGTCGTCCATAGAGTTATAATTATAGCCATTTACGGCTTATGATACGTTGTTATTACTATGACTCAGAATTTCCATTGCTTGTTATAAAAAGTATGTTTATTTATAATGTACAGGACTGTAATAATGAATAAACATCCCACATGCATCACAGCAACTAAAAACGTTATCTTTAGAAGCACCCACTTCACAGGACCCGACCCCTCCATTACTCATTTCCTGGACCACGCAATTTATCTACACCATCCACCATTCCTATCTCTGCTCAACAGAGACATACCTACACTGCCCACTCAATGGACACGTGCCCACACTGCCTACTTAGTGGCATTTTGCCTACATTGCCCACTCAATGGAGATGTGCCTACACATCATAGTTATCATTAGAATAGACATGTCTTCTGCCCCCCCCACCCCCCAAAAAAATAAAAATAAATTAGTAAATATGAGATTACATAACTGTTTAGGATTTCAACCTAGAAAATCAGTACAGAAGATTTCAGTTTATATCCTAGCCTACTTACAAACCTCCTACCGTTTGAAAAGTTGAAGCACCCTCCTTTATAGTTGTACTGCCCCCTTAGTGCCCTCTTTACAGCTGCACTGCCCTTTAATGCCCCCTTACAATTGTGCTGCCCCCTTAGTGCCCCTTTATAGTTGTCTGCCCCCTTAGTGCCCTCTTTACAGCTGCACTGCCCCTTAATGCCCCCCTTACAGTTGTGCTGCCACATTAGCACCCTCATTATGGTTGAATTGCCCCCTTAGTGCCTCCCCCTTACAGTTTTGCTGCCCCTTTAGTGCCACTTTACAGTTGTACTGCCCCTAAGTGCTCCCTTACAGGTGCGTTGCCTCTTAATGCCCCCTTACACTTGTGCTGCCACTTTAGCACCCTCATTATGGTTGTATTGCCCCCTTAGTGCCTCCCCCTTACAGTTTTGCTGCCCCTTTAGTGCCACTTTACAGTTGTACTGCCCCTAAGTGCTCCCTTACAGGTGCGTTGCCTCTTAATGCCCCCTTACACTTGTGCTGCCACTTTAGCACCCTCATTATGGTTGTATTGCCCCCTTAGTGCCTCCCCCTTACAGTTTTGCTGCCCCTTTAGTGCCACTTTACAGTTGTACTGCCCTTTTATGCCCTCCTTGCACCGAAGAATTCCAAAAATTTGATTTGTCTGCTTCACTGAATTTTACAAATCTATTTGCATTTCTTTGTAAGTAGTGGGTGCAATGACAGGGAGATGCGATTGAGCCGCTGATCGCGGCATCTGGCGTTAATAACAGAGAGTAAAAAAATAAAAATAAAACTCAATCATACTTACCCCATCTATTTGCTTGCGACGTGGTGGGCGCCTCCATCTTGCTCAAAGACCTGGCACGAAATCTCGCGTGGCCCGTGATGACGGAATTTCGTGCAAAATCTTCAAGCAAGAGGCGGCCGGCCCATCACAATCAAATGGATGAGGTAAGTATGATTTATTTTTATTTTTTTACACAGTTTCAGGTAAAATCGATTTGCAACCATGAAGCTACAGCTGAATCAGTAAATCCATCTGAGCACTGCTTCTCTTTCTGATGTCTCTTTGCTCTCCCCCTCCCTGCTCTCTGTGTGAGAGATGGTAGCAGGGAGGGGAGGAGATTGTACATGGTAGATCAGATTGTCTAAAGGAGGTGAAGAATCCAAGAAGGTCAGCTCACACCGGCAGGAGATATGGAGGAAAGCACACACAAGGCAGTTTAAAGGGGAAGGATTACGTAGGCTGTGTACAAGTGAAAAGAGAACAAAACGGTTATTCTAAGCTGAATGTACCTGCGCTCGTCAGATCGCAGAACATACACAGCTTGAGGCCAAGCAGGTACCAGCTTGGGTGACTGGCTGGGAATCCATGGTTCCATTGACTCTATCTTTTTTTAACTGTATTAACTATGTAACTATTAGTCTACATTCACACGTCAGTATTTTTCTATAATTTGAATTTCGGTCCGTTTTTTGCAGATCCGTTGTTCCTGAAAATGTTTCCGTATGTCATCCGTTTTTTGCGGATCCGCAAAAAACGGAAACATGTATACATTTCAATAATCAAATAAAGTTGTTTGGATTTCTTTGAAAAAAAATGTAAAAAAAAAATAAAATAAAAATATATTTGCTATGTGTTTCCAGGAACGGATTCTGCAAAAAACGGAAGACATACGGAATGACATCCGAATGTCTTCCGTTTTTTGCGGAACCATTGACTTTGCATTGTACCAGGATCCGATTTTTCGGGAACATAATAGGACATGTTTTATATTTAAACGGACATGCGGAACGGAACAACGGAAACGGACAGCACACATTGTGCTGTCCGATTTTTTCCAGGACCCATTGAAAATGAATGGGTCCTGATCTGGTCCTGATCTGTTCCGCAAAAAACGGAACAGATCAGGAAAGAAAAAACGGACGTGTGAATGGACCCTTAACGTGTCTGAATCTGAGTCTCGCTTCCTTCTGGCATTCGCGGCCCGACCTATCCCTTGGTTGAACTTGATGGACTTATGTCTTTTTTCAACCATATTAACTATGTAACTAAAGCAACCATACCAAACTGTGCAGGGGAAGGGGACGTCACGTTCCTAAGCCTCAGTGACTGTCAGCACAAATGAGAAGAGATCCCTCATTGGTTATAGAAGGAGAATCAGTCCAGGAATAAAGCTGTTCTGATTTCATGAGAGCTAGTGAAGGCAGCAGCATCCTAGACACACAGATCTCATGTCTCAAATGTTTTACTGTAAGAGCATGAGAAAAATTTGAAAACTATGCATAAAACATAAACATAACTGCATTTAAGGCTATGTTCACATGTCCGATGTGTACTCCAGTAGTCTGTGCCTGCAGAGGTACCCACATAACCGGACATTGCTAGGCACTGTCAGATCCCCATTGATTGTAATAGGATTTGACAGGAATCTGGCAGGTTTCCAACATAAATGTCGGCTTTCTGCCCAACAAATATTGCTGCATATCATGGTGCTTCTCCAGCAGAAAATCAGCATTAATGCCGGATATGGTGTACTCCGGTAGTCGTAACAGACGACCTGAGTACACATCAGAAATGTAAACGTAGCCCTAAATAAGTTGCAGTATCTGCACTGGTGGGGCGGAGGTAGCAGTGTCCAAGCAATAGAGTATCAGGGATTTCAGACTGTTATAAAAAAAACAACACTTTGTGTAAAGTTAATTATTGTATGCTAATGTTCTATAGAAAGTCATTGTATATAAGCGTGGGGAAAAGTAAAAGGCCTAATTAATCTGATCTGCAGTTTCAATAGGTAAAAAGCATCCCTTTTCATGCGGTAGTATTTTTATTCTACCACTAGATGGTGCACATCAGCTAAATTCCATGTAATCGAGCTGTTTACCCTGCTTCTATCAGTACAAAGGCTGTTTCCTATATTGCGGTGTCTGGAAAAGTAAATGTTCAATTGCATTTTTAATGCATTCATCGTTTTCAAATTGAAATGTGATAATAAAAAATAATGAGCTGTAATAATCATTGATTATTGATTACCGGATCATTCACAATTTCCATACCTTACCTTAACAGATTTAAAGGTACAGCATAGGATAGACCAGTGATGGCGAACCTTTTACAGACTGAGTGCCCAAACTGCAACCCAAAACCCACTTATTTATACTACAGTCCAATATAGTATATCTTCCATGTATTTTATCATTTAGCTATAATAGCCTGCCTAGATTCAATGCGCTGCCTGTGCTGTTCATAGTGCCCCCTGTGCTGATGAATGGCAGGAACGCTATGGTATACTTTAGACTTTTTCTAGGGTGCGGGTGCCCACAGAGAGGGCTCTGAGTGCCGCCTCTGGCACCCGTGCCATAGGTTCGCCACCACTGGGATAGACCATTACTAGCTGATCGGCGGGGGACCCCCACACTCATGCCATTCAGCTGTTCTGTGTAGCTCCGTCACTGGAAGTCACAACACCCTCAACACTGTTATGGACAGAGCTGGTCACTGCAGTGCTGCTCCCATTGACTTCAGTGGGAGCAGCGCTCCAGTAACAAGCGCTGTTCAATACACTCCAGCTGATCGAGGTGGCGCCGGACCCCCACTGATCATCTAGTGATGGCCCATCCTGATGAAAGGCCATCACTTAACAGAGTTATGCCATGATTAATATAAAAATGAAAATCAGACATCATATAGTACAGGACAATACCTTTCTAGCAAAGCTAGAACCAGCTCTGCTAGATTCTCTTCAGCCTGGCAGCTTATGGGGCGTGTCCTTTCTGCTGCAGCTCTCTCCCTGTAACTGCCACAGTTTCTAACAGAACATATGGCGGGTGGCATACTTCAAGTTAAAGGGAACCTGTCACCTGGATTTAGGGTATAGAGCTGAGGACATGGGTTGCTAGATGGCCGCTAGCCCATCCTCAATACCCAGTCCCCATAGCTCTGTGTGCTTTTATTGTGTAAAAAAAATTATTTGATACATATGCAAATTAACCTGAGATTAGTCCAGCGTGAAGGAGCCCAGCACCGCCCCGCATCCTCAGAATCTCCTCCTTGCTCCCCGACGTCAGAAAGCTAGAGCGCCGTAATCTCGCGATGCGCAAGTTAGCTCATGCGCAGTTTGTTCCCTAAGGCTGATGCCAGCACAGGGAAGGAACACTATGATGACACTGCGCATGCGCTAGCTCGCGCATCGCAAGATTACAGCTTTCTGATGTCAGGGAGCAAGGAGGAGATTCTGAGGATGCGGGGCGGTGCTGGGCTCCTTCACGCTGGACTCATCTCAGGGACAGGACTCATCTAAGGTTCATTTGCATATGTATCAAATCGTTTTTTACACAATAAAAGCACACAGAGCTATGGGGACTGGATATTGCGGATGTGCTAGCGGCGATCTAGCAACCCATGTCCTTAGCTCTATACACAAAATCCCGGTGACAGGTTCCCTTTAAAGAACAGAAACAGGGCGGCACTCACCACTGCGGTAAACTCCTTAAGGCTACATTCACATGTCAGTATTTTTCTATATCCCGAATTTCGGTCCGTTTTTTGCGGATCCGTTGTTCCTGAAAATGTTTCCGTATGTCATCCGTATATCATCCCTTTTTTGCGGATACGCAAAAAACGGAAACGTGTATAAATTTCAATAAGCAAATAAAGTTGTTTGGATTTCTGTTTGCAGGATTTAATTTCTAGGAACGGAATCCGCATAAAACGGATGACATACGTAATGACATACGAATGTCTTCCGTTTTTTGCGGATCCATTGACTTTGTATTGTACCAGGATCCGATTTTTGCGGAAAAGAATAGGACATGTTTTATATTTTTTCGGACATGCGGAACGGAACAACAGAAACGGACAGCACACATTGTGCTGTCCGATTTTTTTCAGGGCCCATTGAAAATGAATGGGTCCAGATCTGGTCCAGATCTGTTCCGCAAAAAACAGAACAGATCAGGAAAAAAAAAACGGACGTGTGAATAGACCCTTATTCTTCCATCTGGATATAATAAAAATAGGGCTAGGGCGGACTCTTTGCCTCTACACGGAGCACAAAGTGGTGACGACCACTCAACTTGAAGTATTGCATGGACTTTTATTGTTTGAAGTTGGGCACCATAATCACTGCTGATATGGACAGGTGCATGGAGGAATCCATCACTGATTTGGAGACGTCGGCGGTGCCGCCCCCTTCATTTTACTCTATTTGTACTGATATGGCTGGTGGCAGCTGAAGATTTAAATTGAGGACGTTCCACTACCTCAGTGAGACAGAGAACAAATAAGTAAAAGAATAAACAGCAGGTGGCGCTATACAGATTCATTTTATTTAATTAGCTGTGCCTATGACCTAATGTGACTAACTGACCCTGTGCTGTTGGATCCTGTGTTATCTATAGAGATTGTTACCCATCATTGTAATCCTGCTTATGATGATAATGAGATGACTGCAGAAAATTGATCTGTACAGAAGAGGTCATGTCAACTTATTGTTAGGCATAATGGCCATAGTAAAAACTGTAGGAGTATTGGATTAAAAAATATATATATATTGACATGGAAAACAAAAAAAAATCACCCAAAACTGTACAGAATAGGCTTAACATTAAAACATGATTTAAACAATAGGTCATTTTCTGATGATAAATGTGGGTTATGGCTAGGGTTACATCTAAAAGAGGACCCGTCACCACTCCTGACATACCTGTTTTAATAGTTACATGCATTCTCTACGTATTTAATAAATCTGGAGCATCTATTGTTATGGCTCTATGTTGTACCATTCCTGTGTTGGGGTAAGGGTACAGAAGGGAGGTAACCAGTTGGGGGTGTGTCTCTGCACCGTCTGATTGGATAGGGTGAGGCTGTGCAGGGACACACCCCCGAACTGGTTACCACCCCTCTGTACCCTTACTGCAGACTGCTAGCAATTCATTCATAACTTCTAGTAGAAATAATAAATGATCGGCACAACATAGAGCCATAAGAATAGATGCTCCAGAATTGTTATTACATGGGGAATGCATGCAGCTAGTAAAACTGGCATGTCAGGAGCGGTGAAAGGTCCTCTTTAAATGTCAGTCCATAGGAATACATTGAATAGCTTTAAAATCCTTTTACAATCAAGCAACTCATTAGCAATTTCTTTTTTTCTAATCTTTACCTGCTGGGATTTCTGAGCGATTTTAACAAGCAGTCCCTATTTTCTCTTTCTTAGGCCTCATGCACACAAATGTATTTTCTTTCCGTGTCCGTTCCGTTTTTTTTGCAGACCGTATACGGAACCATTAATTTCAATGGGTCCTCAAAAAAACGGAAGTTACTCTGTGTGCATTCCGTTTCCGTATGTCCGTATTTCCACTCCGCAAAAAAATAGAGCATGTCCTATTATTGTCCGCATTACAGACAAGGATAGGACTGTTCTATCAGGGGCCAGCTGTTCTGTTCCGCAAAATACGGAATGCACACAGATAGCATCCGTATTTTTTGCGGATCCGTTTTTTGCAGATTGCAAAATACATACGGTTGTGTGCATGAGGCCTTACAGTCACATGGAAATCGATTGGGAATATCTTGAAAATAGACTGTTAAGGTTTGAAATATTCTACAGAAACAAATCTCACTATAATAAGTCTAGATGTATCCCTAGCCTAAAATTTAAAGGGGTTGTCCAAGCACATTACATTAAAAAAATGCTGACAATGCTATAAAAGTGCTGACGCTTCCCGGATTCCCCCATCCGTTTACCTGGCTCTAGAGATAACACAATGGACCACATCGTGACCTCAGTGGAGTCAGTTCTGTGGCCAGTGTTGTGTTGACACCAGACTAATCAAAACCCCTTTTGGAGGGCACCGCTGAAAAAAAGGACAGGAGAAGGGTGCTATCTGTATGTACAGGGGGCCCTGTGCATGTATATGAACAACAAAAACCAAAATGTAAGTATATGAATGGATGCTCACCGATAGATAAAAGTACATAAAGCTTTATTGGATCAAATCCCCCCACACAACAGTATATAATATGACCATGGAAGAGGTACACAAAGTGCCAATCAGTATGCTCAATGACCTGAATCATAAATCAATAAAATGCTGACCATTTATAGTCAAGCAAGAGAGAATGATTATATACAGTACAATAATGAAGACAACATAAGTGACCATCATATATGTATATATTCATGACGGGGGTATTGGTTATATTTCACTCGCCCCAACTGCAACTACCTGCTCTCACCTATTCAGCCCACCCATTATACCAATACACCCAACCATCCCAAAAAGACTCGGACACCTGTTGGAATGTATTGGCCACAGCAGCCGTTTATTAATATAAATACAAACATAACATAAACCATAAACTTTCCCAACAATGACTCCTCCTAACGGGGGAGGTCCTTGAAGCCCCAAAAACCCCCAGCTGCCGACCCGGGGTGAGCCATTTTGCCTCCAGCCGTTACTCCCAGCTCGGAAGAACCACAGAATGCCCCCCCCCCCTCAACAGCTCGGCCACCATGGGAGTCCAGCCCCAACCGTGGGGGCCCTCCCAATGTCCTCCAGTTCCACCGTAACAAACTCCAAGGACCCCCCACCGCCAACGCCACTGTGACAAAAAACCAATCCATTCTCCACATGCACATATCTCCTCCCCCAGCCAAACTTAAAAAGGGCGGGTGGGAGGGAGCTTTCTCAGGTAACCAAAATGGCTACCGTTCTCTTCCCCCCTACTCTATTTAACCCCTATGCCCCTCCCCTCCTGCTTAAACCCACCAATACGGCCATCCTGCCTCCACCCCACCCCCTGCTACCCCAATCCTAATCTCCCTGGGGCTCCCTAACCAAACCCCCCGTCATGTGGGCCTACCCTTAGGGTCCCCCCCTTTCTCCCCCCTTTCAGTCCGGCCATTTCCTTATAGAGAGAGAGAAAGGTTGTTTGCAGCTTCATCAGGGGTCCAGTTCTTTTTGGGCTTGTAATTGCTTTTAAATGTGATCCAATAAAGCCTTATATACTTTTAGCTACTGGTGTCCCTCATGGTGGGTGATCCGAGAAGCATTGACCTAGAATAAGCAGGGGACTGATAAGGTTAATAATACAATTAATCAGCAGCTTTGTGGGAGTTTATGAATTTTAAAAGTCACAAATACTGCCCAAAAATGTATTTTTACAATTTTGCATAAAAATTCCACTTTTTAGGCCATGCCCTCCAAAGACGGAAAAAGTGGAATAGTTTCATTCTGAGAGGATGTGGTCTATTTGGCACACATTTAAGCCTGCTCACTTTCATGTTCTGATTTTAGACCAGTCTAAAAGGCACAAAATGTATTCAGAGACGTGCACACCATGTTGTAAAAAAAAAAAACGGCAGCAACAGTGAGTGCAATAAAATAACAAAAGAAGCCATATATGCAGATGTAGCCGAGCTAAAATTAACTCTGATAACACATGGCACAGTGTTATCTTGGTTATCTCGTGACGAAAGTGATTGAAATCCATTGAAAAGTTAGTTCTTGACATTCTTTACTTAATGCGTTAACCATCAAGTTTGGCTCGGCTGCATCTGTACCTGCTGCTTCCTGCGCTGCGCTACAGTCCTTCCTGCCAGTGTTTGTCTTCCTTGGTGTAGCGGTGACGTACGCGCACACCACATCACTGCTGCAGCCAATCACTGTCTTCAGCACTCACGTGCCGTATACTGCTGAGGCCAGTGATTGGCTGCACTGTGCGCGCAGGATATCATAGCCAAGAAGATGACATCATCGTTGCAGGATCGGAGCATGATGCTGGAAGATGCAGTAGTGAAAAGTGGTAAACTGACACAACACAGATAAAGGTAGTGCCATATCTGGAAAAGAAAAAAAAAGGCAGACTTTATTTTTTTAATCTTGTACACCACCACTTCATTAAGATGACTTTCCATTTTATCACAAGAATGATGTGGAACAAGCCTGATGAATTATAATGAAGTCGCCTGAAATGGGCCTCATGGGTCATGATATTAAGACTACAGCACGGACCACTTCTTTCTACTAGTGTAGTGTGACGTGATTTATTGATTCCATAGCTCTCCCATGTTATTAATGAGATGAACTTTCCACAAAGATTGATTAAGTGATCCCACCAAGTAATGAATTCCCATCTTATGTCTGCCTGTAGGCTAATAGAGAAAATGCATATCCGTTTGTAATAGTAAAAGACATCGTACTGACCAAATAAACTGAGAAGGGCTATGGCAAGGTAAAGGGTCTGCTACCCTCGACCTTAGATGACAGTGAACGAGCCAGGACTTGTCAATCAAGAAAGAGAGGGAAGGGCTGGCAGGAGGAGCATGGGTGCACAGAGTGGCTTGGGCCCGCCCTCAGTGCACTAAAATGCTCATTTGCATATGGATTCAAAGTAATTTTTCACTAGAATGAAGCAGCAGCTCACTAAGTGAAAGGTATCAATCCGTTCAGCTGAGCTAACCCTACGAGGCATGGTGCCTGGCTTATTAGTGAGTTTTCTGATGACCAGGTCCCATTAACATTGCCTGTGCCAGATTACAATATGGCGCTGGGGTAAGAAGCGGCTCCAAAGGTCATCATTTGTGGAGGATGACGTGGTAGAGCATAGGTGTAGGTATGCAGAGTTTCTAACGTGGGCCAGTGGCTAAATTATAAAAGGAATTGTCCTTTAGGCAGTTGTGATGATAACGCCCCGTGTGACAAGTTGGATTCTGTGAAAGGTCCTAGCCTGGGAGGTGATTGTGAGGATGCCGGCAGCTGGTGCTATGGGTGCTCAGTTCATCCGACCAGATGAGGAGTAGGAGGGGGTACTGGTGTGAGCCCAACTTTCAGCACATCTTAGATTAGGCGGAGTTAACACTTCAGTTATTTGATCAGTTATTTCTATCAGTTATTGTGAGCCAAAACCCATAATAAAGCCTCCACAGAGGTCAGGTATAATGGAAACATCTGCACCTGTTCTGTGTTTTTGACTCGCACCTAGTCATGACTCATAATAACTGATGGAAATAGCTGACCAAATAACTTAAGTGTGAGCTAAGGAGACTTTGCATGGACGAACATCAGCCGGGACGTTTCGCGAACGTGCGTTCGCGATCAAATGTTTTGATCGCAAATATGATCTTCAGGTCATATTTGCAGCCACCAAATACTTACTAGAAGTGCACAAATAGTCCCACAGTATGGACAGTGATATACCAGAGGGGGATCAATGGCAAAAATTCCCACAAAAAAATATGAATTTTAATCAGGGGCCATTTTTATGCGTCTTAAAGGGAAACTCTCACAAATGTGCCCTGTTGGAGCCTAGAAAAATGTTATTTTAGGCCACGGGAGTACAGGCCCCAAAAATTAGGCATTCACCTGACAGAAGAGAACAAGTGATTATGTGGCTGGAGGTAAAATAGGCGGTCACTGGATACAAATTTTACTGTAGGTCACTGGAGTAGAAGCCCCCAAAATTAAGAGAAAAGGCCTTTTATGCCGCTGTATATACATAAGACAAGGACTATTCTTTGTTCTGGGTGGTGGCGGACATGTGTGGGCTGGCATGAGGAAATTCAATTACACGTGGTCGTCACAGGTTTTGAATTCCTCCAAGATCCATGCCTCATTCATTTTTACAAATGTGAGGTAGTCCACACTGTCGTGAGCTAGGTGAGTGCGCTTATCGGTCACTATCCCCCCTGCTGCACTCAACGTCCTTTTGGACAGGACACTCGACGAGGGGCAAGCCAAGAGTTCCATGGTAAATTATGCCAGCTCTGGCCACAGGTCAAGCCTGCACACCCAGTAGTCCAGGGGTTCCTCGCTTATCAGAGCATCCACATCAGCCGTTACCCCGATGTAGTCGGACACCTGTTGCTCTAGATCCGGAGGGCGGCTGTCGATGGGTTTCTATGCAAGAATGAGCTCATATCCAAAGTGACCAACACATCTTTAAACTGCCCTCTTCTTGCAGGAGCGGTAGGATTGGTACCCACACCTGTTTCTCTGTGGGTGGAAATTCCTCAGCCAGCGCCCACAACAGCAGATTGCAGCATCTCTCGCAGCAAGGCCTGGTAATACTGCATTCTGCGAGCCCTCTGTGATGCTGGTAACATGTCCGCCATTTTGTGTTTGTACCGGGGTCTAAGTACGTTGCCACCCAGTACTGGTTCTTGCCCTTTATGCTTTTTATACGGGGGTCCCTCTTCAAACACTGCAGCATGAAGGCCCCCATTTGCACTCAATTGAAAGTGGTGGAGCGCCCCCTGGCTCCTGCTCATCGCCCAGTAGAATGTCGTCCTCCGTCTCCTCTCCCCAGCCACGGACAACACCAGGGACCCCCTCAAAGCCTCCTCTTCAGACTCCTGATGACTTGTCTTAGATGGAGTAGCCCCCCCAGGAATTCATTCAGGATTGCGACTTCCTCATCTTCCAGCTCCTGCTCCTCGATGGCTTGATCAATGACATAACGCAATGCACGCTCCAGAAAGAAGTCGTAAGGTACGGTGTCACTGATGGCGCCCTGGCTGCGACTGACAAGTTTGGTGATCTCATCAAATGGCCGCAGAAGTCTGTATGCCTAACGCATGAGCAGCCACTGGCGCGGTGAAAAGAAACCAAGCTCCCCAGAACCTGTCCTGCTGCAGAGTTTGTACAGGTAGTTGTTAACTGCACGTTGCTGCTGGAGCAGCCTATCAAGCATATACAAGGTGGAGTTCCAGCGTGTCGGGGAGTCACAAATCAGACGTCTGACGGGCGGGTGGTGTCACCGCTGAACGTCAGCAAGCGAGCCATGGCCGTGTAAGATCTTCTAAAATGGCCAGAGATTTTCCTGGCCTGCCGCAAGGCATCCTGGACCCGGAGTATTTGGCAACGAATCCTTGCATGACTAAGTTCAGGATGTGTGCCATTTTGCCCTGCTTTAGCACGCTCAGCAGATTGGCACCGTTGTCGCACACCACTTTACCAACTGTCAAATTGAGCGGGGTTAGCCACTGATCGGCCTGTGACCGAAGACCTGAAAGCAGTGCAGGACCGGTGTGGCTCTTGGCTTCCAGGCACAACAGCCACAGCACAGCATGGCTTGGGGGGTGCAGCAGAAGAGGCGTTAGCAGTGGAAAAGGAGGAGTCAGCCAAGGAGGAGACGGACGATGGAGTAGGAATAGGAGAAGAAGAGGCAGGCCTGCATGCAATCCGTGGCGGTAACACCAAATCCACACAGGTGCCACTGGTTACATGCTTGATGGCCGTCAGAAGGTTCACCCAGTAGGCAGTAAAAGTTATGTACCTTTCCTGTCCGTGTTTGCTAGACCACGTGTCTGTGGTCAGATGTATCTTGGTACTGACACTGTGTGCCAGAGATACATTCACTTGCCGCTGAACGTGGTCATATAGTTCAGGGATGCTCTTCTGGGAGAAATATTTCCTTCTGGGGACTTTCCATTGCAGTGTGCCAATGGCCACACATTTTCTAAAGGCCTCTGTGTCCACTAGTTTATATGGCAGTAGTTGGCGGGCTAGCAGTTCCTACAAGCCAGCGGTCAGCCGTTGGGCAAGAGGGTTTTCCGGCATCATCAACTTTTTACGCTCGAACATTTGGGCCACAGAACCTGCCTTCTGCCAGATGAACACGACGACGGCACGGTGGAAGGTGGAGTGGAGGACAAATGGGAGGAGAGAGGAGAAGGAAAAGAGGCAGGACGTGGAGCGTGTGGCTTTGTGGGTTCTGACGGCGTTGCTCCCGCTGGGCTCGGTGATGGGAGGCCAAGTGTCTTCTTGTAGTGTCCCACTAGGTAAAGGTGGGCACTGCACAGGTTAATGTGTTCCATTGGATTAAATGTCATGCGTTTGTTTTCCCTGTATTATCTGGGTGTCAGGCCTGTCAGGGTGTAGTTTAGCCTCCCAGACGTTAGAGGGAGCTAGAGAGCCCTAGATACATATAGGAAGGCCCAGACAGGAGAGAGTTAGTTCATTCCAGGGGACTAGAGGAGTCACTTCGTCCACCTGAAGCTCCTGAGGCTAGGATTAGCTCAGTAGAGACACCCCAAATGCAGGACCCAACCTCCTGGGAGAAACCTACAGTTATCCACCTTACAGAAGAAGGCGATCCAGGGTAAGCTAAGTAACCCTGATGGGCAGAGGACATTAAAAAGTGTAGCAAGAATCTAATACCTGAGGAAGATAGTAACCAAGGATTTAAGCCACCCTTTTAGGCATCCGGGACCTTGGGAGATAAAGCCAGAGCAGGAGTTCTAGAAAGGACAGTGTACATTGATTCTGAGGAAAGGTACAACCTGCTGCTGAGTGCTGTGAAGTTTACCCTCTGCGTATCTTGCATGAATATTGCCTGCCATTTTGTGAATAAGCCTCCTTGTGGAACTGTAATACAAAGACTGTACTACTACCTGCTGTACAAAGTTGGATTGTTCAGTAAAGTTACGTTTGGTTCACTATATACGTGTGTACCTCCATCATTCCAACCACCAACCGGCGTGCCACCGTCCAAAGGCACTGGCGTCACGAATACCACAGGGACCTTGCCCCAGGCACACAAAATACCTGTAACATCCAGGGCACCTCATCCACCATCTGGCCTGGTCCCTAGCTACAGAGCGTGCCCCAGAGGAACCGTGTCTACCTCTCCTTCACTGCCACGCGCCTGCCCAGGGTTCTTCAAATATAGTGAGTACCCTCGATTGCCCATAACCGTGACCTCACTTCGTCATACCCTGCAGGTCTGGCGTGTTGCATTCTTAAGGCGGTCGTTAGTGTTGATCGAGCACCAAAGTGCTCGGGTGCTCGGGCCGAACACATTGGGATGCTCGGGTGCTCTACCGAGCACCCGAGTATAGTGGATTTCAATGGGAGAACCCGAGCATTAAACCAGGCCCCCTCTGTTCTGAAGAGGGGAGGGTGCCTGGTTCATAGGAAAAGGTCAGAAATTGATGGAAACACTACTGAAATGGTTCAGGAACAGCATAGGGAGGATGTCTGGATGCATCTTGGACTCCCACATCGCTGCTGAGAAAGATGTTGTCCGAGTAGTACGCCACTTTTACAGACAATAATATGCACAAAACAGAAGATACAATCGTTTTTAGAGGAAAAATTGTTAGGAAACATTCTTTCCTGTATAATTACTTCTATATAAACTGCAAGTGCTGACAAAAATTGAAAGGAACAGGCACTCCGATACAACCTGTATATCACATAAAGGAGGGCCTCATTCACATTGTGGTACGATTGTTCATGTAGTGGGACTCCTACACTCATAAAGCCTATGCACTAAGTGAAAGGACTGCCAAAAATTACAAGGAACCGGCGCTCCAATACACCCTTTGTTACACATAAAGGAGGGCATCATACACAGCCTTGAAAAATTATGATTGATGGCCTACTGGTGACCTTCAAAAACATTAGGAGCAAGGGCCTGCTGATCTGATCATCTAAAACATTATGGGTGAGGGCCTGCTGCCGCTTTGGTGACTCTAGATAACCTGGAGCATATTGCACGTCCCCGTGAAGGCGACGATCCATTCGGATGTCTGCCCTATCAACTTTCGATGTTATTTTCAGCTCGAACCATGGTGACCACAGGTAACGGGGAATCATGGTTCAATTTCGGAGAGGGAGCCTGAGAAACGGCTACTTACACACTGGCGTTTCTGGGTCCGCTTGGGAGATCCGTTTCAGGGCTCTCACAAGCGGCCCAAAACGGATCAGTACAGCCCCAATGCATTCTGAATGAATAAGGATCAATTCAGAATGCATCAATTTGGCTGCGTTTGGTCTCTGTTGCGTTTTTTAGATGGTCACTAAAACGCAGCTTGCAGCATTTTGGTGACCGTCTGACTATGCGGAGCCAAACAGATCCATCTTGACTTACAATGTAAGTCAATGGGGACGGATCTGTTTTTCACGGACACAATTTCACTTATGGTGCAATTGAAAACTGATCCGTCCCCCATTGACTTTCAATGTAAGTCAAGACGGATCCGTTTTGACTTAGACTTTTTTTTTATGAATAATGCAAACGGATCCGTTATGAAGGGATACAAGCGTTTGCATTATTGGTGCGGATCCGTCTGTGCAGATACAAGACGGATCCGCACCAAATGCGAGTGTGAAAGTAGCCTACCACATCCAAGCAAGGCAGCATGCGCACAAATTACCTATTAGGTATAATTAGGTGAGGGCCTGCAGGTGAGCTGACCCTGTAAAAGATTTTAGGTGTGGGCCTGCAGGTGAGCTGACCCTGTAAAAATTTATATGTGAGGGCCTGCTGGTGAGCTGACCCTGTAAAACATTGTAGGTGAGGGCCTGCAGCTGAGCTGACCCTCTAAAAAATTATATGCGAGGGCTTTCAGGTGAGCTGACCTTGTAAAAGATTGTAGGTGACGGTTTGTTTTAGTTGTCCATACTATTCTGTGTGTACTTTTGTATACCTTGTGTACTTTATTCATTTAATAAAACAAATAAAAAAATGAAAAAGATTGTAGGTTGAAGGCCTGCTGGTGAGCTGACCCTGTAAAAAATTATATGGGAGGGCCTGGTGGTGAGCTGACCCTATAAAACATTGTAGATGAGTGCCTGCTGGTGGGCTGACCCTCTAAAAAATGAAATGCAAGGGCCTTCAGGTGAGCTGACCCTGTAAAAGATTGTAAGTGAAGGCCTGCTGGTGAGCTGACCCTCTAAAAAATTATATGCGAGGGCCTGCTGGTGAGCTGACCCTGTAAAACATTGTAGGTAGGGCCTGCTGGTGAGCTGTGCACTGTGAGTTCTGCCTGCTTCTCCTCCCTATCTGCTGCTCCGTCTCTCCCTCTGAACTCCCCTCCTCTAATTCTCTTGTGGACACCCACGTGACGTCCATCAACACGTCATCATTGTCACCTTCACCACCACTGACATTATTGATCTCGGAGTAGGCAGCAACAGCATGGACCACCCTCCTTGGGCTGACCTGGGTACTGTCGTAAGACCGCTGGGTGGCGGCCGTTGCTACCTCCTCTTCCTCATCCGGTGCCAAGAATGGCTGCGCATCGGTAACGTCTTGGAATGGATGGGAAAATAATTCCTCTGACTCGAGTGGAGGGGCTATGGTGGAGGTGGTGGTGTCTTTGCGGGTGCACACAGCAGAGAGTGAGGAGGGTGCAGATACAGAGGATGAGGAGGGTGCAGAAGCGGAAGGCTGAGTGGGCCACTCAAACACCTTTGGTGCATCCTTTGATGTAATCGCATGCACCTTCTCCAACTTCTCACTTAGCCTCCGGCCTGGTGCACCAGTCCGACCCCTGCGGAATCTCCTGCCTCTTCCTCTGCCTGTCATTTTCTAAATTCATAGAAAATTCCAGCAGCAGTGTTGCGCATATCCAAGTCTCTACTTTTATTTTCCGTTCAGTAAAGGTTATACCAGGACGCGTTTCGGCTATACAGCCTTCATCAACAAGTAACAAGTAAACTGGTGGAAGCAGGTATATCTCAACCCTTAATCTGTATGTGTAACGAAGTCTATCTTTGTAATGTAAACTATGCCGTATAGGCTAGCTCAAAATAAGAAGTACATGGGCCGTTCAATTATGTGATGTTGTTATAATATTACTTACTACTTTCTAGCGGATAATCGCTATTGGATCACCCTTTGATCATTTTTATTTTATTTCTTTATTATTATTTCCTTTACTGTTTATAATTGATGTATGATCGACATGCATATGTTTTTGCTACATCAAGATGCTTCTATGAAGATGAAAAATTATTTTTCAATAAAGCATTTGAAACATAAATTGGGATCTAGGTAAAGTCCTAATAATAGCAGGATACAAGTCTCTTCATAAATAATCAATCATCAGCAACCCTTGTAACTTGGAAATATTTGGGGCGTAAACTTGCCGTGTTCATCTGAACTCATGATGTTTCTACTGTTGAGCTTTTCCTCCGGAGCCAAGTGATGCATCCATGTCTAATAGGTAGTGACAGGCTGACCGCAGTGTGGCGGGGAGATGTTTATGTAGCTTTGTCAGATATGGTATTTTCATCTTACTGCTCAACAATAGAAATTCAATATCTGCATTACTCATATAATCTCAAGATCGCAGTGTGCAGAACTATAGACAGCATTAGTTCTTTAGTATTTATATTTGGAAGATCTACATATGGGATTACTTGTTCCTTATTTCTTATTACTAAATTATTACTAAACTCTGTCATTAGGGAACCAGCAAAATCAAGCACAGCCATACAAAAAGTATGATATGTGCAGTACCAACCAGTATAAAACCCACTGCAAACATTGAAGAGGTTGCAGTGTTCTTTAGAGTGCAGTGACACCCTCTAAGCTGATTTACTAGTGTTGAGCAAACTTGTGGATTAAGTTCGGCGTCCAAACTTCGGGTTCGGGTTATCGAAGAATCCCGTTATGGATTCCAAATTCCGTTATGATCTGTGGTAGCGGAATCCATAACGGGATTCTTCGATAACCAGAACCCCAACTTTGGACGCAGAACTTAAAACACAAGTTTGCTCAACACTACTGATTACCAATAGTCGGTGTAAGGAAATACTGTGGAAACCATCCAGAACCACAGCTAGTAAACTAAGAAACTGCTACCAGTCTTGCTTAACCACTCCAGTTGGTAGGAAGCGAAGGCGACCTCTAGGTTCTCCACCAGAGCCAGCCATGAGGCCAGACAGACTTGGCAGCTAGAGACCAGGTTACGTCTGCAGAGAAAGGTAGCAGAAAAC
The DNA here is from genome assembly GCF_014858855.1 of Bufo gargarizans. Lineage (NCBI taxonomy): Eukaryota > Metazoa > Chordata > Amphibia > Anura > Bufonidae > Bufo > Bufo gargarizans. The sequence continues at coordinate 21,343,313 of NC_058089.1, forward strand.
TGGAACAAGCTCGCTAGACAAAGAGGGTCAGAACCAGGAGCGATAAATAGGAGTTAATCCAGAAAACAAGCCATGGTCGGGACAAAAAAGTTTTAACGAGAAGATCTAGTGGTTAACGACAGCCAGTTCTATCGTGTATGTACTGTCGCAAATTCTTTGTTTGATGCACGTTCTATTTTTGCACAATTCTTTTTACTGTTTGTGGACGTTTACTATGCTATTCTTGGTGCTTTAAAAATGTGCTGTGTTGTATGTTATTTCTGTCTCTTCAAAAAGGGGCCCTTGAGCGCAAAACGCGTTGTTTGTTGAAGATACAAATAAATTATATTTTCATCCATCACGGGATCTGACTCGAGTAGCTTTGCTCCAGTTGAGGTTTCGCATTCCAGTGGTGTCCTCCGCCTCCCCTCTTCTATTTCCTTTCCTGTGAGCACCTAGACGTGTCTTCCAGATCTAGGGTATTGGAACTACATGCTTCCATTAGCGTTGTGCCTAAGTTAGCACAACCTCATAAGGTGAGCCTCCATTTATCCTCGACTTGGAAACATCTATACTGTACGTCCTTACCCTATGAGCGGCTGTTTGTTTCTTTGGACATTTCTGATGTACTGTATGAAGGGAATTGGAGGATTTAGAGATGTATGAGCCACTGGCATGGAGCAAATTACCTTGAGAAATATGGTGTTCAGAAAGTGCGCCATATTTATAATGCACCTGCACAACTTTTTGTCAACAGGTCCAGTAGGTAAGGTTCAGCTCAACTTATTTTTTTTAAAAACATTTCCTTCACTCAAAAAGTTTTTCTGGGATTTTGATATTGATGGCCTATCCTCTGGATAGGTCACCAATATGAGATTGGTGGGGGTCCGATTCCTGGCACGCCTGTCAATCAGCTGGTATCACAGCATCACTTGAACTGCACCTAAGCCATGTGACTGATGAAGGTGACATCCCCTGGCCTAGGACCTCTGACAATATCCTGAGGATAGGCCATCATAATGAAAATCCCAAAAAAAACTTGAATAGAAAAATCGCAATTTGTCATATGACTCATGGTGAGCATGCTAAGTTTTGCTATGGGCCCTATGATATCTGTGTCCGCCTCTAATGTCAATACATGAGATCATAAAAAATTACAATAAAGTAAAGAAAAAATGTAGTAACTGTATTGTAACACACAAATGAGAGCTAAAACATATGGCCTTCATCTCAACACATACAATCATTAAACTGCATCTGCTCATGAAGGGGTTAAGTGCAATCTTCATAATGAGACATAGTTTCATGTATCACATAGACATGTTAGGATGCATTGACAGATTTGTTGCAGAAATGTCTCCCATGATCCTATTCGTTCTAACAGGACTTGCAGAAATCCATGTGTTTCCTGCCCAAATAATCCCATTAAAGGAGTATTTCCATCTGGGACATTGATGGTGCATTGCTAGGATATGCCATCAGTGTCAGATATGTGCAGGGAACCCACTGACACTAACATTGACAAATGTAAGGTTATGCACATTGGAAGGAATAATGCAAGTCACCTGTACATACTAAATGGTAAAACACTAGGTAACACTGACATGGAAAAAGATCTAGGAATTTTTGTGAACAGTAAACTAAGCTGTAGAAACCAGTGTCAGGCAGCTGCTGCCAAGGCCAATAAGATAATGGGTTGCATCAGAAGGGGCATAGATGCCTGTGATAAGAACATAGTCCTACCACTTTATCACTAGTCAGACCACACATGGAGTACTGTGTACAGTTCTGGGCTCCTGTGAACAAGGCAGACATAGCAGAGCTGGAGAGGGTTCAGAGGAGGGCATCTAAAGTAATAACTGGAATGGGTGGACTACAGTACCCTGAAAGATTATCAACATTAGGGTCATTCACTTTAGAAAAAAAAAAGACGACTGAGAGGAGATCTAATTACTATGTATAAATATATCAGGGGTCAGTACAGAGATCACTCCCATCATCTATTTATCCCCAGGACTGTGACTGTGACGAGGGGACATCCTCTGCGTCTGGAGGAAAGAAGGTTTGTACACAAACATAGAAGAGGAGTCTTTACGGTGAGAGCAGTGAGACTATGGAGCCCTCTGCCTGAGGAGGTGGTGATGGTGAGTACAATAAAGGAATTCAAGAGGGGCCTGGATGTATTTCTGGAGCGTAATAATATTACAGGCTATAGCTACTAGCAGGGGCGTAGCTAGAACTGACTGGGCCCCACAGCAAATTTTTGTACTGGGCCCCTCCCAAACTTAATGGACGCACTCATACACACACTCGCCACATACATGGACGCACTCACCACATACATGGACGCACTCATACAGGCACTCACCATATACATGGACGCACTCATACACGCACTCACTACATACATGGACGCACTCATACACGCATTCACCACATACATGGACGCACTCATACACACATTCACCATTTACATGGACACACTCATACACGCATTCACCACATACATGGACGCACTCATACACGTACTCACCATATACATGGACGCACTCATACAGGCACTCACCACATACATGGACGCAGTCATACACACATTCACCATTTACATGGACACACTCATACACGCATTCACCACATACATGGACGCACTCATACAGGCACTCACCACATACATGGACGCAGTCATACACACATTCACCATTTACATGGACACACTCATACACGCATTCACCACATACATGGACGCACTCATACAGGCACTCACCCACATACATGGACGCAGTCATACACGCATTCACCACATACATGGACACACTCATACACGCATTCACCACATACATGGACGCACTCATACACGCATTCACCACATACATGGACACACTCATACAGGCACTCACCACATACATGGACGCACTCATAAAGGCACTCACAACATACATGGACTCACTCATACAGGCACTCACCACATACATGGATGCACTCATACACGCATTCACCACATACATGGACGCACTCATACACGTACTCACCATATACATGGACGCACTCCTACACGCATTCACCACATACATGGACGCACTCATACAGGAACTCACTACATACATGGACGCACGTATACAGGCACTCACCACATACATGGAGGCACTCATACACTCACCACATACATGGACGCTCTAATACAGGCACTCACTACATACATGGACGCACTCATACAGGCACTCACTACATTCATGGACGCACTCATACAGGCACTCACTACATACATGGACGCACTCATACAGGCACTCACTACATACATGGACGCACTCATACAGGCACTCACTACATACATGGACGCACTCATACAGACACTCACTACATACATGGACGCACTCATACAGGCACTCACCACATACATGGACAGACTCACATACGCACTCACCACCCCCCCAGATCTCGGGACAGTTTCTCGATGCTGTGCTGAGCGCTGAGAAGTTTATTCTTCATGGCATCACTGGCGTCATCCAGGTCATCGATCACCACAACCACGTTCTTCTTTCCTGCATGGGACGCCAGAAGAGAATTACTGCAGCCCTGACCACACACAGGAAGATCAGTAAAGGGGCTTTCTAAGGCTAAAACACTGAGGGCAGGTCACCAGGATAGACCATCAATATCATACCGGTGGGGGCCTGACCGTGGCTTCCCCTCTCATGAACTGATTGAAGGGGCTGCAGAGGTCCAAAGAGCACAGCATCCCAATCATTGTTCAACAGGCACAGCACCACCCATCTGGTAGTGGCTGTGCCTGTTACTGGAGCTCGTTCCTATTCACTTCAATGGGCCAGATCTGCAGTACCCGTCACAACTACTACCAAAGTGCGGTGCTGATTAGGAAGAAGTGCAGCCCCTTAAATCAACTTATCGTGGGGGGGGGGGGGGTCACAAGTGACATAATTCCGGAACATGTCCATTTCCTGTGCATGTAAGACTCACCAAGTTTAGAGGAGAGAAGCTTCAGCCCCGCCCCCTCCACCGCCTGAGTCCGCCTCCTACTAACTAGAGGGACTGGGTGGGAGGACTCAGGCGGTGGAGGGGGCGGGGAAATTCATTCCTTTCCTGCACTGCGGGCGGCGCTGGTGCCAGCCTGGCTCCGCCTCCGCTACGCCCCCGTTCCGGCCCCCTCCACCGCTTCCGCCGGCCTACCTCATGTTGGACCGCCCGCACCCCGCCCACTACACTGGGCGGGCGGTCGGCCCTGGCTGCCTGTGAGTGCTGTGATGTATAAAAAAAAAAAAAAAAAAAAAAAAAAAAAGAAAAAAAAATGATGCAGTCCGGACGGGCGGGCCCCCAGTGGCGTAGGGCCCCATAGCCACTGCTATGGTTGCTATGGCGATCCCTACGCCACTGGCTACTAGAGAGGGGTCGTTGATCCAGGGAGTTATTCTGATTGCCTGATTGGAGTCGGGAAGGAATTTTTTTCCCCTAAAGTGGGGAAAATCGGCTTCTACCTCACAGGGTTTTTGTCTTCCTCTGAATCAACGTGCAGGATAACAGGCCGAACTGGATGGACAAATGTCTTTTTTCCTCCTTAGAAACAATGTTACGATGTTACTATTCATCCCATATCCTCAATGTCCCAGATGGAGATACCCCTTTAATTTGAAAGGAACTAAGTTTCATTTGCAAAAATGTTTGCAACACACATGCCCTGTGTGAATATTCCCTTTATACTAGTAAGCTAATTCAGAATGCATCATGTGTGCTTTGCCTGGATGCAGAACTGCAGGGGGAATCTAGGAGATCTGCTTTGTGGGTGAGGAGGGCAGATCTGCTGGATGCTATACTGGTACAATGGCAGCCTACTCTGTACATGCAGCCTGCAGTCTACTGCAGCAACTCCCCTGATCCCAGCGTGGTTCCCATACTGGGCAGCATTGTAATTGGGAATGCCCCTACACCAGAGTGTTTTCCTGAGGAGGCACCTCTCCTGAGCTTCCCTTCACTACTGGTTCAGGGGTGGGACTTCTGCAGTCAGTAGGAGGGCTTGAATGAATGCAGTGAGAAGCATCTTCATCACCAGAGTCTCCCAGAAATAACCAAGCATCCCCTTTGGATGTGTTCTACAATCCAGCCCCAGTCTCCAGGATGCCCACAGGAGAGCAGGGTCCCCAGGACTGACCAGGACACCTCTAGTATCTGCTCCAACATGGGTGTTTACAGGAGAGCAGCCTGTCACATGGGCAGGAATGAGATGTAAGGAGCCAGGAGCATCTCTGCACTTTAATTATTCCTGCAGCAAACTCTGAGCAAGGTAACCCTTTCCTGTCCACCCCTTATCTGCTCCTCCCTGGGCTTTGCATGGACTTGTAGTGTGGTCAGACCCCTGGACCAGGGGGTGTAGATTGTGTTACATAATGTGTCTGACCACACAGCCTGCAATCTGCAAAGGACACGTGAAAATCCTGTATGTAGTGATGCATGTCCATAGTATTATGGAGCTGTTTATATAACAGGTATATGTTGTATCTCCTGTACCTGCATGTGGGCATTGTATGCTGCAGATATGTGTCTATGTGTGTGGGAATACAATGCATCATATGTATCTTATATACTATATATTATATCATACAGGGTATAATACACCTTATATACGATATATTATATTGCATGTTATATATACTATATATTATATCATACAGGGTATAATACACATTATATACTATATATTATATCATACAGGGTATAATACACCTTATATACTATATCATCCTTGGTATAATTCACGTTATATATTATATAATACAGGGTATAATACACGTTATATACTATATATTATATTGTATGTGATATACTGTACACACACACAGCACATACCATAGAAGCTGTCTAGTGCTCTCTCATGAGTTGACTCTTTCTGTAATATTCTCTAATGTCATAGAGACTTTTATAGATTCACAGTCTTGGTTGGATAAAGGCTTGTCTGCCCCTTTCACAGTCTAATTCCCACAGCATCGGGGGTATCTAGCTGCGCCCCTCCAGGAATTGGGGGATCCTTAAAGTTCTTGTTTTCTCTCTTCAAAATAAAGCATTGCACAGTATAGTGGGCAGCCCTCCAGCTGAGAGTGTGTATGGTGTAGGGTTCAGAGTGGGGGGCATCACTGGTTAGCCTAATATGGGCTCTCCTCACTGCATCATATATCTGATCTATTATCTATATATTATCTATCTATTCTCTATCTATCTATCTATCATCTATCCTCTATCTATCTATCTATCTATCTATCTATCTATCTATCTATCTATCTATCTATCTATCTATCATCTATCTATCTATCATCTATCTATCCTCTATCTATCTATCTATCTATCTATCTATCTAGCTAGCTAGCTATTCTATCAATCTGTTGGTCTGTCTATCAATAAATCTATCTGTCTCTCTATCTATAATTATCTATCTCATATTTATCTATCTAATTATCTATTGATCCTCTGTCTATCTATATTCTATATATTATCTGTCTATATATAATTATCTATCCATCTATCTATCTATCTATCTATCTATCTATCTATCTATCTGTATTCTATCTATTTAATAAATCCATATCTATCCATCTATCTCTCTATCCATCCATGCATTATCACAGTGGGACACAGCGGCGCTGCCTGTTACATAAGCCCAGACGGTGCTGCAGCTGCTGAGTTCACACTTGGCTCACTGCGGTCAGTAATCTTATACATCTCCACTGTTAGGCTCCATTCACACGTCCGTAATAATGTATCCGCATCCGTTCCGCAAATTGCGGATCAGGTGCGGACCCATTCATTCTCTATGGGGCAGGAATGGATGTGGACAGCACACATCCGCATTTCCGGAGCGCACCGCCGATCTTACGGTCCACGACTCCAGAAAAAAAATGGAACATGTCCTATTCTTGTCCAAAATTGCGGACAAGAATAGGCAGTTCTATGGGGGTGCCGGCCGGGTGTATTGTGGATCCGCAATACACTACGGATGTGTGAATGGATCCTAAGAAGTTGGAGAAGCTGATCTTGTTATTGGGAATGTAAATGTCTGTGTGTCTGGCTGGGTGGTCCCCGGTCCCCCTCCGCACCCTATAGAGAATACATGTTCTTGTAGAATTTGGTGTTTTAGGGAAAGTTGGGTGACAACCCCTATGACCGCCTCGCCTGATATGTTCCCCATTACTGCAGACCAGGCAGACTGGCCGCTCAGGACTGGAAGCAGGTGGAGTGGCATTGTGTGCAGCTGCGGGAAGCAACAGCTACTACAGGACGCAGGAATGTAGGTCACCCTCCTATCAAGCTGAACGCCAGTGACTACCGGGAGCACCGGAGTCAGATGTGAGGTGCTGCCCCGTACTGGCACATTGCATGCAGACCACTTCACTCCATGGGCCTACTGGGACGTTAACCCTTCCAGATGGGATTGCTTAGTAGTAGTAATAGTAGTGGTAGTAATGGTAGTAGTAGTAGTAGCATTAGTAATAGTAGTAGTAGAATTAGTCGTTGTAGTAGTAGTAGTAGCATTAGTAGTAGTAATAGTAATGGTGGTAGTAGTAGTAGTGGTAGTAATAGTGGTAGTAGTAATAGTAGTAGTAGTATCATTAGTAGTAGTAATAGTAGTGGTAGTAATGGTGGTGGTAGTAGTAGTAATAGTAGTTGTAGTAATGGTGGTAGTAGTAATAGTAATGGTAGTAATAGTTGTAGTAGTAGCAGCAGCATTAGTAGTAATGGTGGTGGTAGTAGTAGTAATGATGGTGGTAGTAGTAGTAGTAATGGTAGAAGTAGTAGTAAAAGTAGTAATGATATTAGTAGCAGCAGCATTAGTAGTATTAATAGTAGTAGTAATGTTAGTAGTAGTAGTACTCAATGACTGCCGAATAAAAAGGTAAATGAAGCAAGAATCTACTCTGAACATATAAGCAGAGACCAAAGACTTGACTGCATTGGGTTCCTGCCAGCGCTGTGCTGAGGGACATTACCCTAATGGACACCTTAGATTAGTAAGTGAGATTCCTTTAGTCCAGCATCCAATAATGTGGCATCTATTAATGTGGCATCTAATAATGTGGCATCCAATAATGTGGCATCCAATAATGTGGCATCTAATAATGTGGCAAGTAGTAATGTTGCAATTAAACGAGCAGAGATGATCAGTAAGTTCCAGGGTTTATATCGTCAGCTTTCCATTTTTGTGCCGCCTTCCTGGAGGTTCTTCTCCCTTACAGTTTTCTCTGGCCCTCTGATAATCCAGCAGATCCGATCATCCTGCACTGATCAGGTCCCATTAATACGGAATTGGACAAATGTTACTACAGATGTTTCTCTGGTTAGAAGTTTGACTTTCTGGTCCCATCCATGGACATCTTCTTTAGAGCCGGTGACATTGAACACGGTGTCTGAGCTGCAGGTGATAGAGCAGGAGGAGCTGAGCAGACCGATAGCTTTATGGGGAAAGATTCAGGAAAACCTGTAATATATATTTTCCCTCAAATCTATATATCAATCTGCTAAGCTCCTCCTGCTCTGTGTACACACTGCATGTATCATACCTCGTACCTCATATGGCAGTACACCGCTGTATATACTATATACCTGTACACACTGCATGTATCATACCTCGTACCTCACATATCAGTACACTGCTGTATATACTATATACCTGTATACACTGCATGTATCATACCTCGTACCTCACATATCAGTACACCGCTGTATATACTATATACCTGTACACACTGCATGTATCATACCTCGTACCTCACATATCAGTACACTGCTGTATATACTGTAATCTGTATACACTGCATGTATCTATATCTCAATCTATTTTTGGCAGAATGGGAAGCTAATTACATCAAACCCAAACTGGGGGTGGATCTGGCCCTATGGCGAAGGTTTATAGATGACATCATTTTTATTTGGAAACGTAGTAAAGAAGAACTTGAATTATTTTTGCGTGATATTAATCAGAACCAATTAAATTTGAAGTTTACCTCGAGTATTATAGAGGAAACTGAATTCCTAGATCTAAAGATAAAACAGGTGGGTAGGAAATATATATGCAATACATTCTGCATGTATTATACCTCGTACCTCATAAGGCAGTACACTGCTGTATATACAATATATATATATTATATAGAAAAACACCTATAAATGTACAACACAGCCGTATGAAGTATAAAATACCAAATATTTATTGTTACAGAAACAACATATTAATAAAAGACCTATATCTGCGTGGCAATGCGGACACAAAAATAACTAACAATGGTATATCAATACAGGACATGCAGTAAATCCCATCCACCCCTGGCGAATACCAAAGAGATAACAGCTCAATAGATAATAAGAAAAGGGCATTAGATAGGGATAAACATAGGAGAGATAGCTGCTCAGTGTATACAGACCAATAGTCCTGACCCCGACACGCGTTTCGCTGTCGCTTCCTGTACATTTATAGGTGTTTTTCAGTTTCAATCTTTAGCTCACAGCCATCATTGTCTTTTGGGCGGATTTTCTTTATCGGTGTTGTGATATATTATATAGAGCAGTGTACTGATGTGAGACGTACAAGGTATAATAGTGCAGTGTGGTCAGTTATATATTATGGTTATTGTGTGAGGTACATGAGGTAATAGTGGTTGTAACTGTCTGCACCTCCTCTTACCACTCCATTCTAGTCTCAGTAGAGAGCTCGTCCTGCAGTTCTGCTCCATGCTCTTGGGGGTTGAAGGACCTGTGATGATACGTTGTGCAGTTCCTCTACTAGATGTACAGGACCTGTGATAATGATGTCATCACAGGCCCTGGCAGATGCTCCTATCTAACCTGGGAACTACACCATGCTCTGTGCAGTTTTTATTAGTTCCTTTACTGGATGTACTATCCTGGAGCTGGACAGTAATGAGTGTAATTAGGGGACGGTGCCTATCCTCCAGTGCGAGCCCCTTTTCCCCACGGGCCTCATGGCAGCTGCGTGGTCTGCCTCTATTGAAGGTACACCTCTGGATCTACTGGCTCCTTCAGATATAAAGATGCCGGGGAACACATCAGTTATTTATACAGACAGGAACAGGAAGGTTCATCACATAGGTGGGAATACAAGTGGGAAGGTCACAGAATGAAAACTGGGTATAGTCTGATCAACAACAATGAAGATAAAGAATGAGTAGTGGCAAAATAATACAAATGTGCAGAAACAGAAAATATACAGTAATAGGATATATAATAGCAACAATACAATATCAACTGTCAAAATAAAAATATTAAATATAGCAACGCATACACAAGCGGTTACTGAGCCGAAGCTAAGCGGAGAAATCTGTGGCAATACAATGATAGAGAGGCCAGTTGTGTTAACTTGTAGTAGAATAAATATCATCTGGAAAGCGAAAAAACTATGGAGCATATGGTGGACATTATGTTCATGTAAATATCAGTACATAGTACTGAAAGACAATTTAGCACTAAAAAATAAAATAGTGAAGACGCAGAGATAAAAGGTATTAAAAGTGCTAAAAAAAAAACTTGAATGGTACTTGAGAGCAGCAGTGGCATAGCTAGAAATGACTGGGCCCCACAGCAAATTTTTGAATGGGGCCCCCCTTCCCCAGTAATTTTTTCGCAACCCCTTCCTTTCATGCCGCCCCCGTTCCTGTGACTAGTAAAGATCGCTCTCTCAGACCAGGCCCGGCAGCTGTTCTATTCGTTTTATACACTGTCTATACTGTCACTGTATATAATTTCATTGTGTAATACTGTTCAGGGGGCCCTGACAAAATCCTTTAGTCCTGGATGGGCCCCAAAGCAGCCGCTTCCCCTATAGTTACACCCCTGGAGAGCAGCATAGAAGCCTGTAATTAAAGGATAATGCATTGGATACATTATACATAATGCCTAACATATGATCAGCAAAGTATTTATCTGCAGTCCTATGTAATAAGAAGGTTACGGTATATCATATAACATTATTATCGCATGGGACTGCATATATGTGACTTCATTGTTACGTGAGACTGTAGGTACATAACTTATACAGTATATCCACAGCCCCATGTAATAATGAGGTCACAGGAGTACATTCCCATTTAACATCAATGTGGTAGACATACAGTCCCATGTAATAATAAAGTCATAGAGCTACAGTCCCATGTAATGCTCAGATCACAGCTACAGTCCCATGTAATAATCATAGAGATACAGTCCGACTGCCACATAATACTGAGGTCGCAGTTACATTCCCGTGTAATAATATCATTAAGCTACAGTCCCACGTAATGCTCAGATCACAGCTACAGCCCCATGTAATAATGTGATCATAGAGATACAGCCCCATGTAATAATGTGAGCATAAATCTACAGTCCCATGTAATGCTCAGATAACAGCTACAGTCCCATGTAATAAAATCATACAGCTACAGTCCCATGTAATAATGTGATCATACAGCTACAGTCCCATGTAATAATGTGATCATACAGCTACAGTCCCACGTAATGCTCAGATCACAGCTACAGTCCCATGTAATAATGTGATCATACAGCTACAGTCCCACGTAATGCTCAGATCACAGCTACAGTCCCATGTAATAATGTGATCATACAGCTACAGTCCCATGTAATAATGTGATCATACAGCTACAGTCCCATGTAATGCTCAGATCACAGCTACAGTCCCATGTAATAATGTGATGATAGAGCTACAGTATGGGGACATCTGATTGCAGTAAACAGTACACAACACAGGGGGAGAGCGGCAGGAACATGACTGCAGGAGACAGACAAGCAGGCGGAAGTGCAATATTGCTGCATATTTACATAATCTCCTTGGACCTGTGCAGGAATTTTTTTCAATTTTTTTTACATAAAGTATATTTAAAAAAAATATTTCTGGTCATCCTGGTCATAGGTCCTCTGTAAAGCCAATGTTGGCTGCAGGTAGTCTTTTCCCTATATATACAGTGTGCTGTATGGCGGCTGTATTACACGCACATTGTTTTGAAGCTCGCTGAGATCCCAACTGCTTGCCTTGCAGAAGTGGATTGCCAAAATTGTTCGGGCACTTACCCAAATTCTATATTTCAATTAATATGGTGCAGCCAGGGATAACGGGCAGTTAAATTAATTGGGCTCCATATTCTCCCAAGCCTTACTGTAGACACAAGAGTAACTGACATCACCCACTCAATTAGGAATGCAGTGGTGCCCATAGGGTTAATCTATCTGGCCAGGTTATACATTTTACATTGGTTCCAATACTGCAATCTGCTTAATTGGCCATTATTTAGGAAGCCTTCACTCTCAATACAGCGCTTGCTAACTAGTATCCCAAATGTTAATTGTCTCATAAGGGAATGTTGATATCAGAGGTAGTGAGGAGCCAAGTATTGAAAAATTTGATTTGTCTGTTTCGCCAAATAGTGGGTGCAATGACACGGAGCGGTAATTGCGCTGCTCCCCGTCATTGTACTCCTCAGATGCCGCTATCATAGCTGGTTTCGGCATTTGACAGCAATAATACAGTGTAAAACAAAAAAAATCATACTTACCTCATCCATTTGATTGCAAGGAGCCGTCCTTTTGACTGAAGATCTAGTGCGAAATCTCGTTTTTCTCAATTGCCTGTGAGATCTGCAATCAAGATGGAGGCGGCTGGCTCTTCGCGCTCAAACGGATGAGGTAAGTATGATTTTTTTTTTTTTACCACCATTCAGGGAAAATCGATTCACTACCACAAAGCATGGTGAGGTCCTGAGATGGCAACCCGTGTTTGCTACCTGTGTGTTGGGAGGGGGGCCAAGATGGCGTGGGGCAGGGGCAGAAATGGCGACCTGTGTGCAGGTGGGTCAGGGGCAACAATGGTGACTTGTGTTGGCAACCTGTGTGCTGGTGGGAAGGACAGAGATGGTGTCTTGTGTTGGCGACCTGTGTACTGGTGGGGAGGGCAGAGATGATGACTTGTGTTGGCGACCTGTGTACTGGTGGGGAAGGCAGAGATAGTGACTTGTGTTGGCAACCTGTGTACTGGTGGGGAGGGCAGAGATGATGACTTGTGTTGGCAACCTGTGTACTGGTGGGGAAGGCAGAGATAGTGACTTGTGTTGGCAACCTGTGTACTGGTGGGGAGGGCAGAGATGATGACTTGTGTTGGCAACCTGTGTACTGGTGGGTTGGGCAGAGATGATGACTTGTGTTGGCGACCTGTGTACTAGTGGGTTGGGCAGAGATGATGACTTGTGTTGGCAACCTGTGTACTGGTGGGGAGGGCAGAGATGGTGTCTTGTGTTGGCAACCTGTGTACTGGTGGGTTGGGCAGAGATAATGACTTGTGTTGGTGACCTGTGTACTGGTGGGGAGGGCAGAGATGGTGTCTTGTGTTGGCAACCTGTGTACTGGTGGGGAGGGCAGAGATGGTGTCTTGTGTTGGCGACCTATGTACTGGTGGGGAGGGCAGAGATGATATCTTGTGTTGGCAACCTGTGTACTGGTGGGGAGGGCAGAGATGATGACTTGTGTTAGTGACCTGTGTACTGGTGGGGAGGCCAGAGATAGTGACTTGTGTTGGCGACCTGTGTACTGATGGGGGAGGGCAGAGATGGTGTCTTGTGTTGGCAACCTGTGTACTGGTGGGGAGGGCAGAGATGGTGCCTTGTGTTGGCGACCTATGTACTGGTGGGGAGGGCAGAGATGATGACTTGTGTTGGCGACCTGTGTACTGGTGGGGAGGGCAGAGATGATGACTTGTGTTGGCGACCTGTGTACTGGTGGGGAGGGCAGAGATGATGACTTGTGTTAGCGACCTGTGTACTGGTGGGGAGGCCAGAGATAGTGACTTGTGTTGGCGACCTGTGTACTGGTGGGGAGGCCAGAGATGGTGTCTTGTGTTGGTGACTTGTATACTGGTGGGGAGGGCAGAGATGGTGTCTTGTGTTGGCGACCTGTGTACTGGTGGGGAGGGCAGAGATGGTGTCTTGTGTTGGCGACCTGTGTACTGGTGGGGAGTGCAGAGATGGTGTCTTGTGTTGGTGACCTTGTGTACTGGTGGGGAGGGCCAGAGATAGGTGTACTTGTGTTGGTGACCTGTGTACTGGTGGGGAGGCCAGAGATAGTGACTTGTGTTGGTGACCTGTGTACTGGTGGGGAGGGCAGAGATGATGACTTGTGTTGGTGACCTGTGTACTGGTGGGGAGGGCAGAGATGATGACTTGTGTTTGTGACCTGTGTACTGGTGGGGAGGGCAGAGATGATGACTTGTGTTGGTGATCTTTGTGCTGGTGGGAAGGGCAGAGATGGCGACCTGTGTCTAGCCAGAGGAGTGGAGGTTGCACAGGAGGAGTCAGTTGAGGGGATGTAACTGGGAAGGGGGGTGTTGGGGGCTCCCAATTGGAAATTTGCTATGGGGCCAGTCATTTCTAGTTACTCCTCTGGTTAAAATATTGTGTATTACGCCGAGTCACTGAGCGATTTCTCTAGTTTTTGTACTTAGAAGTGTCCCTTCTCCTTCTATTACATTATCTCCAAGGCTTGAACACAGAAGACATGACTATATGCTTCTCATTTCTTTCTCGGGAACATGTATATTTAATTTAAGTAGGTCATTGCTTAGATACAGAAGGAATAATTTCAGATGCACAGCTTCATCTTACAGTAAATTCTGGTCACTTCATTGCCCTGAGGCATTTATCAGAGAATTAAAAATGGTGAAATGTTGGATGTTTCAACTAGAGAAACAGGGAGCAGGAAAATCTAATCTACACCCCCCTAATGTATAAAAAAAAAAAAAAAAATTTAAAATGGAGTGCAAATTATATGCTAATAGATATATTGGGAAACTTCTCTCTTCCTGTAGAGTCCTCTGCGCCGGTAAGCTGCAGTGAAAATCTAGTACCAGGAAGTTCCTTGAAACCTTTGCATTACGGGATCCCTCTTGGCTTGAGTGATAGGTTTTGAGGAATTAGGTTAGGTGATGGTACCAGCTTCATGAAGTCATTTTTTATATTGTAGTACAATAAAACCGCATTAATCTGACATGCTCATGAGTAAAGCTGACCATACATGAGATCATATTCAGTCCAAAACAGCCACATGGACCTCTACCACCTTCATTTCCAGCCCTTCCAAACAACTTTTACATAATTCTCAACATTTCTGGAGCTTTTCCTTCCATGTTTGGAACGTAAAAATTACAGATAATTGAGCAAGACACCGGTCTTAATGTCTCGCCCGCTTGCATCAGATGTGCCACAATTATTAATAGACGTTACTGCAGACTGAGGACCTGCACAGCTCGCCATCGAAAGACAGCACGCAGTCGTTAAAAGGTTAATTTGTAGTGCAAATTCACGACATTATGCTTCATATAGGAGCAATATAACATGGCAGGTTGATTAAAAGGGCCAGGTTCTTGCATAGTCATCTTGCCTGGCCCTGTCAATCAAAAATGAGCGTGAGGGGCTGCCATAGGAATCAAGAGGAGCAAGAATGCATAGTAAAACTGAACTATCCCTACAAGGTAGGTCTGGTTTGCCTGTGAATTTTCCTGGTGACAGGTTTTCTTTAAAGTCTATGAACAATTTTTGTAGCAATTTTTTTTATTATTGCATTGTACTCATTTTGACCTAATATCATTTTTTCTTTATAAAAAAAAAATGTTGAGCCTCTTTCTCTTTACAGCCCTGAGATTCTCTAGTAGCATACTCTGCGTGACCTTATAAACACTCATTATAGCTCAATTCTTATCTTACTGATAAGAATATGGCTTAAATAAGTGTTTTTGAGCTATTAGTAATTTTGAGATAAGGGTTTTTAGATGACTGGCACAAAGTGAAAGTAGGATTCTCACAGATAGGCAGAAGTTAATCCTTTTATGAAAAAGCTCCTGAATATTTTTAATAAAGACAAACTGAAAAAATTATTTTAAAGGCCATGTACACCTTTGGAGGCAATTTTGGTTTCTGATTGCATTTTAAATTTTTTGGGCTTTTTGGATTTTCAATTGTCCTGTATTAAAATTATTGAGCCATTCAGTCACAAAGGATTAATTGTTTTTCTAACTGTGCGACTGGTACTTTCACTTTCATGTTGTGCCTGTCAGCTACTAGCCCTTATTAGGGATGAGCGAATCGACTTCTCATAAAACTTCGTTAGAATACTGTACGGAGCGGGAGCTCCGTGCAGTTTTAGAAAGTATTGGCTCAGATGAGCCGAAGTTAAGACTTTGCGAAGTCTCGCGAGATTTCGGGTAATAACTTCAAAAATTTATTTCTACTGTATAAAACCTTTTACCGAACTCTTAGAACCGAACCCGAGTTCGGTAAAAGGTTTATGGTACAGTATTCTGACAACGTTTTATACAAATTGACTTCTTCTTTTTTCTGCTCCCCAGATGACTGAAAAGACAAAAAAATCCACAGGCAGCTACTAGAGCATGTCAGCTCTGTACAGAAAAAAGAATGCAATATTGTTAATAAGGACTGCGGGGAATCGCTCTGGTAGACAGGGTATGCGGACGCAGTACAGAGGCAAATTACCAGTTCTTAAAAACTTCTGTGTTTATTCACACATAAGGCAAAAAGAAAACATCACTTTGCAGTCTTGGTGTTAGTTCACACACAATGGAAAGTCCACATAGCAAAAACAACCTTGTTGGCAGTTCTGCCTCCAGCAGTCCATAGCAGGCTTTTAGGGGGTCTGTTTCCCCTAAACACGGGTCTCAGCCCTCCAGCACGGCACAAGCCTCAGATCCCAGCGCACACACATACTTTGCTGCTGAGCCCAGCTGTCTTTTAAGGACAGCCAGGTGCTGTCAAAACCCGGACCGGCACTTAAAATCCAGTCCGGTGTTTGACCCCCACCTGGCTGCAAATCAGCCCAGCAGCACACGCTGGGAGGAAAATACCTGTTTTCCCAGACCATACTCTTCACTGTGTCACAGGACCAATTGAAAAAATTATATTTAGTTCAAAATGACTAAAATGCAATCATAAAAAAATTGCCCCCAAAGGTGTCCATAGCCTTTAAAGCTTTAAGCTTTGATGTTTAGTCCTTGTAGTTCTAATAATCCACAGCTTTTAAAAGAGATTTTGATGCTTGAGAGCACTGTATGCCCCTGACTACTTGAGTGTCCACAGATTAGCATCTCATCAACTCCTCCAGAACAACAGGTGGTGGCAGCTTGTATGCTCAATGGAAGGTGAGTGCAAGATTGAGTGAGTAGAGATAGATCAACCGATTGCAAGTTATTATTTGCGATTATTGGCTCTCATTTCTCTGTAGATGTAGGATTCAGGGAGCAGAATAGATAACCTCTACAGTTGCTCTCGGGGCGTACTGTTTCACTTTGTGGAGAGTGCGAGAACTGCTGTAGGGAGTCTTATAGGCCATGCAAAGCTCTATGGGAAAAAGGATATGCAGAATAGCTGTCTTCGAAGAGAAGGAAATTGGGCTCTGTAGTGTCACCTACTAGAGGTAGCTACCATATGGACATCATCTAACAGGCTTTGAAACATGGCTAAGTATATTAGCCAAAGTCCTTTTCCTTTTGGAGAAGGCTCTTGGTTTGCCTAATATCCTTAGCATTTTTGCAAGGCCTGTTTTGCAAGACCAGATATTGACTATAGGGTAGCTGCCTCCACTAGGTGGCACTACAGAGACAACTTTTTTTCTCTTGGAAGAGAGCTAACCTGCATAGCATAGACAGGTCTTTTCACCTAGGATCTCTGTGTCACCATGGTCCCACAATTCCTTCTGGAGACACAGAGACTACTCTCCATGTATTGGGAAGAAAAACAAACCTTATATGAAGCATTTATAGCAGCACGTTGGGGTTTTTCAGCAGTGCAACGATTCTCCTGCATTCATTAATTAGTTATTATGTGCATTGACTTCACCGCACAAATCTCCTTAATTTACATGGGTGAGCGGTTCAATACGAACCCCAAATTAATATAATTTTGACCTATCTGGAGTTGACTTACACGGGAGTGGTATTGATGTCTGCGGCAGTAATGTCCCGTCAGCTAATCTCTCCAGACAGTGTATGGATTGCTTCATTCCTCAAAATGTCATGTTGAAATGCCCAAGAGGATTCTGGGGGAGTTAGGAGGAAAGGTCTGGGATACCCCTTATTAGACATGCTGTGCACGAAGCCTAATGCAATTTATTTGTTTATTTGAAATTCTACGTGCCGGCTCAGTTGTAATTGATAATTGTGCCAAAGGAACATGGAACTGCTTAGCATAATAAAGCAAAATTGGAAATGTAGCAGTGGAGTAGTCTTTAACTCCTTAAATGCCCTCAAAAAAGTTTGTTCCTGGAGTTGGCTCACTGCCATGTTCTGATACCATGCCCATGGGTGATAATGGTGTTGGCTGGACTCAAGTTCATGTGATGGATTCCATCTGTCCTTGCTATTTAATGGGTCCTGTAAACAACTGTTGTCTTTCCTGGTGTGGTGAGAACTACAAAGGCATTGGATTGCTTTCTCTGGTTGCCTTGATACTGTCATAGTTTCAGAGACCCGTCGGGGGAAGGCATCTCATGGAGATGAGCATAGAAGTTGCAGTAGATAGCAGATGGTGGTGTTGCTCATGGTGGTGGTCGACCTGGGATGTATAGTAAGGAGGGGGCACACCTGTTGTTCCACCAGGGAAACACCTGCTAGGGGTCTCCCACCTGTTGGAAGGTGGGGTGCCCTTGATGTTGGTAGTTGTGATGTGCAAGGCAGGAAACAGTTAAAAGAGCAAGCAAATGCAAAATGAAGTAGACGGTTCAGTTCAACATATAACAAGTCTTTACCGAAGCATAAGTTGTTCTACATTTATCCACATCAAATGGACTCACAGTTAAATGTTGCAAACATTCCCAAGTCTGGCTTATAGGGTTGATTCCAGGAACTCTTTGAGGCACTTTCAAATATAGCAATACTTAACATTTCAGCCAAGAGGTGCAATTCTCACAAAACTTGTCTACAATGACCAGCGTTGGGTGCAGACCCTAAGGCCCCTTGCAGATGAGCGTTCCTCCCGCAGCGAGTTCGCATCGCAGCACCCGGCCTGACCTTCCAGCACTGACGGGATTCACATAGCATTATATTGATACATTCCAGAACTGTAAGGATTATATAACATCATAAATCAATATAATGCTATGTGACCTCCGGCAGCGCTGGGAGGTCAGGCCGGGAGCTGCGTTGTGGACTCACTGCGGGAGGAACGCTGGTCTGCAAGGGGTCTAAGTCAGAAACAATATCTGTCCCACTAGTATAACTAGGAGCCTGAAGCCATTTAAACCCTGCCAAGGGCTGTGGAGTCCATGAGCCATAAATGTGCTTAACCTCCACAGGCTAGTTCCACGCACAATCCCTCTTCTTTTGGCTGCTCAACCATCATAAGCATGGTGTTCTTCAATCACTCTGGTAGAAGCTGTCTGGGTCTCTTCCATTAGATCCCCATAAAAGTTGATTGTGGATGCCACACTTTCTGGAAGCTACTTACACTTCCTAGGTTTATTTTATGCTGGCAGCCCAGGGGTCATGTCTTTTCGTAGGGGGTGTTTCCTTTCTGCTGCTGCTCTCTCCATATCACAGCTCAGGGAGAGTGTCTTTTCTACTGCATGTCTCTCCCTATCACAGCTCGGGGGGGGGGGGGGGGGGTTCTTTCGGCTGCTACTTTCTCTATATCACAGCTCAGGGGGAGTGTTCTTTCTGTTGCAGTTCTTTTGCCTATCAGCTCAGGGGTGTGCGTTCTTTCTGTTGCATCTCTCTTCCTATTACAGCTCAGGGGGAATGCCCTTTCTGCTGCAGCTCTTTTCCTATCAGGGCTCAGGGTGTGTGTCCTTTCTGCTGCAGCTTTCTCCCTGTAACTTTCATAGCTTCTTACAGTAGATACAGCTGGTGGCAGTTGAAGGACAGAACTGAGCATGTGTGACCACCTTAATGATATTACTGAGGTAGACAGAGGAATAAGGAAAATAACAAACAGCAGGTGGGGCTATACAGATACATCTTAGTATTCTCTGCTGCTATCTCTTCTGCTGACACACTAGCTGTATGCTATGACTGCTTTAACCAAAGTATTTGTAATAATTTTTTTCCATTCAGGATCTAAATAACTCTTATGAATCAGCTCCACTGTTTAGTTTTTCATTAAATATGAATTAAACTTAATTATCCCACTGTAGTTTGAAAATTAAATATAATGTCTTCAAGTACAATTAATAGGAAATGAAAGTCTTACGCCAAATAATAATAATAATAATAGTATGTCATCCAATATAATTGGCAAATTAATTGGTGTCAGTGGATTGTTATTCGGACTAAATCACTTACCATTCAGTTGGAGTAAAGTGCAATCAATCAGATACGTGATTGTAAGAAGACTTTCCAATAGTAGCTTTAATTACTTAAAGGGGTCTTCTCCTGTCAGACAATTATGGCAAATCCATCTCCGGGACCCACACATATATCCAAAACCAGGGGTTCCCATGACCCTCCACACCTCTTCCCATCCCATTTGTCGCCACATTTAGGCTGCAAGAGGTGTAACTCCTATGCTGGTCCAACCTCTGGGACCCCTGCAAATACCTACCAATCGGCTATAATGTGTGTATTCACACATCAGTGGTTTACCATGGACTGTGGGTTGGTGGTGACACCACAGAAGAAAGCCCTATTTTGTCTGTGATTATGGATCTGCACGCACAATATAGTCTGTGGGTCCATGAAAACCACAGACACAATATGGACGCCTTCCTTGTTTGGTCCATGTTTTTTTTAAGGACCATTGGTAGGATGTGTTCTGGAAATAAATTTTCACCCTAGCAGTGTACGCAGAATACGTATTACACATGGAGGGCAAAAGACGGACCAAACACAGATTCTTCACAGATGAACCACTGACCATCTTATCCAGGGATGCACCACCAATGAGGCTAGTTGAGGCAGCACCAGGTAGGGGCAAGAGAGGGGCAGCGGAAGGGCCATGGGCAATAAGCGCTTTCAATGTGGCAAAGGGGTTAGGTTAAGATATTAGCATTGGGGGGGGGCGCCGTTTCAGTTTTCGCCTCAGGCAGCTGAAAGGCTAGGTGCACCGCTCATCTTATCACGAAAGTCATCGCGGACATGTGAAAGAGGCCTAAAGTAGCCCTGTGCAGAGATAATTTGTGAAGGAGCCACAGAGCTAGTTTAAGAGGTGTTCAATTTTCACAAAGTTATGGCATATCTGCCACAACTTTATGATCTTTGGGGGTAGAACCCCTTGGACCCCCACCAGTACTAAGAATGATGGGGTGTTGCATCCCTTTTGTAATTTTTCCATCCATGATAATAGCCTTTCAAAAATAATTGGGAAAGGCCAGGGTGGGATGAAAAAATTAAGCGGGAGCTTTATCAAAACTGGTGTAAAGTAGAACTGGCTTAGTTGCCCATAGCAACCAATCAGATTCCACGTTTCATTTTTCAGAGCTACCTTTGGATAGTGAAAGCTGTATTCTGATTGGTTGCTATGGGCAACTAAGCCAGTGTTTCTTTACACCAATTTCCACCAAAGAATCAATACTCACACTCACAGTTCCTCCACCGCTACTGTTCCAGCACTTACTGGGTCCCATCTGGCACACAGAAAATGCCTGTCCCGCCAATCACTAGTTGAGGCTGGTAATCCTTTATAGGGAAACTGTCACATTAATCATGGTGTACTACTTGCAGCGAGCTGCAGCGGAGGAAGGGAGTGGTAGTGGCTCTGACTATAGCATGTGTCACAGTGGTTTCCCTCAGGCCGTATTCCCTACAAGGGCCATATTGTAGTTTGTTTCCCTCAGGCCGTCGCTCCCTGGGCCGTGCAGTGAGAGGAGGGTGCACTCTGTCTTCTCTCGGGGTACTCCCTGTAGTTGAGGCTTCTGCCTGAAGGCATTTTTTTAGGGTCCCCTTGATGTTAGGTGCTTGGAAGAGTGGAAGCAGGAGCATAGCTATAGGGGGTGCATAGGTAGCAGTCGCAACTGGGCCCAGGAGCCTGAGGGGGCCCAAAGACCCTTCTGCCAAATAAGAAGACACCTGTATTATAGAAAGTGCATGCTGGTCAAGTTACACCTCTGGCTGGAGGAAAGGGGTTAGGTCAAGAATTTGGCATGGGGGGGGGGGTTGCTGTTCCAATTTTTGCCTCAGGCAGCAGGAGGCTATGTGCTCCTCTGCCCCTGGCCACAAAGCACTGAGGGACGAGGGCCCAAGCTGAACTCTTGCATCAGGGCCCATGAGCCTTCAGCTACGCCCCTGGGTGGAAGGCAGAGCATGTAGCATGCAATCACTGAGTAGGAACGCCCACTGGACTCCTAAGCATAGAAAGAGCGGGAAAAACTGAATAAATGACAAGTTATACTGACTCTTTTCCCACAAAGCTATGTATCAATCTGCTCAGCTCCTCCTGCTCTGTAACCCGCTGCCTGCAGATCAAATACAATCTTCATCATGACAGGTTCCCTTTAAATGGATATGGTTAAAATGGTTCTGTATTTCAGGTAAATACGGAGTCACATTTCTGCAGTCTTTGTAGAGATCTAGGATTGCTTGCTTACTTTCCAGGGTTTGTTTTACGGTGACTTCACCGTACCGAATGAAAACCAAGCCGAGGACGTTCATACAAGGCTGTTGGCCGCAGCTTCCAGTTGCATAAATCTGTACTCGTGAATCCGGCATAAAGCTGCGTAGCTGTTCCTTTAGAGACTGCAGAGTTTTGTGAGTTTTTGCTGCTTCAGCTGCTGGATAATAAGATTTTCTTGTATGGCTCTAAGAAAAAAATGTCACTTTTACTGCTTCGCAATAAATGTCTATTTTTAATGGAAATGAAATAAGGGGCAAATGTACACTGGCAGCATTTATTTCGTACTTTGCAAATCAAACACTAGCGCCAGAGGGAAAAATGCTGTATGATACGTAGCTAAAAGCACGGCGAGAATCCAATTAGTCCCTGCAGTAAGAGTGGGCCTGAGCGTGAAAGCCTGTAGACCAAAGCCAAGCTTTCCTCTCCACTCATGGAGCCAGGTGGCCTGCCGTCAGCAATACCGTATATGAGTTTTCTGGACTGTAGACCTCATTTATTTATACTTTAACTATGGTTATTAAAGGAGTTTACCTAGAGTAGACTATTATTGACCTATCCTCAGGGTAGGTCATCAGTATCTGATCATTGGGGTCCAACTCCCAGCACCCCCACCCTTCAGCTGTTTGAAGAGGACCAGCCTCTTCTGAGGTCATGTTTATCAGTCACACGGCCTGTCTTCAACTCATTCCAAAATAAATGGGGCTGGGCTGCAATACCAAATGCAACCACTAGACAGTGATTGGTGCTGTTCACCGGAGTGCCACGGCCTCTTCAAACAGCTGATTGGTGATGGTGGCGCCGGGAGTCAGACCACCAACAATCAGACACATCCCAAGGATAGGTCATCAATAGGGATGATCCAGATTTCAGGAGAAATTTGATTAGCTACCGTGAAGCACGAGGAAATTTGGCTTCGCCTGAAATATGGATAATCCCTATTGATTTATCCTGAAATTGTGCAAAAAAATAAATATTTACCTGCTCCTTGTGCCTGCAACGGGCCGCCCACTGCCATCTTGATTGAAGATCTCATTCGAAATCCTGTCCCGATGACGTCATCTCGGGCCACGCTAGATTTCGTGCCAGACGTTCCAGTAAGATGACGGCTTGCGGACGGTTGCAAGCAAATGGATCAGGTAAGTGTTTTTTGTTTTTTTTATGTTACACTCTTTTATTTATATCAGATGGTCCCCGTCATTGCACCCACTACTTACAAAGAAATGTGCTTTGTGATGAAGTAATTCATCATGAAGCAGATTTTTTTTTTTGTAAAGTTCAGAATCGAATCTTTTAATACTTTGTTGTCAATATTCTACTCCTGGAAAACCCCCTTAAAGGGATTTTCCATTTTGAACAATCCCTTTTTGTTGGAAAGCTACCCAGGAAAAGAAGTTGATCACAGGAAGTTTTGCTTCTTGCAATGACAGTGATCAGGTGCAAATGTTCAGTTTTCCCGCAGTGCCTCCACAGGGCAAATGAAGCATTACACAGCTTGTATTGTAATCAATGAGCTGTCAGCGTAATGTATGGGTGTGTTGGGTCCTCCAAAGGCAGAGATACCCTGTGCACATGCTCACCCCTCTGGATAAAAAACAGGGCACAAACTCTATCAGCTCCCTAATCGGGTATTTCAAAATGGAGTTTCCTTAGCAGACAACTCATTTACCAAGCTAACAATCTAGTAAAATAGAACTAAAAGGCTAGAAAGCAGATGAGGTGAGTCTGTGCAGATACAGTAAGTTAAAATTCCCCTTAAAAAGTAATTTTTAATTGAATGGCCTGGTTAATATTTTTTTGATTCTGAAGAGATAGTCATGACTAGTGCCACGTTTTAGAGTCTCAGCTATGAGACTGATGGCATATCACTAGTACCGCCACCTACAGCTAGAATGACCACTTCACCCCCTACCTGCTGTGCTCAGCTTTTTATGGAGGTTGCACGGTCAATGCACCCTAGTCAATGGCCAACAACATGTCTGCAGAGGTAGAGCAGAGGAGATCCGACATCACTGCTGCCTCTTCATTTCAGGGACTGTTGAGGATTACGGTGGTTGCACTCTCACCAATCAGACGACATTGTGGCCTATCCTAGAAATATGCCATTCTCATTTAGATGTATTTCGTTAATTATTACAATGGTGTTCAGTTTAGCTTCTGTCCATCATATAAAGAGAATATCATCAAGAATGTCTTGATTTATGTCTGGGTCTTAAAAGGGTTTCCTGGACTACTAATATTAATGACCTATCTTCAGGATAGGTCATCAATATTCGATTGCCGGGGTCTGACATTCAGCACCCGCGACGATCAGCTATTTCTTGTAGCCGCCGATTCTAGAACTAGCACTATGAACAGAGCCCAGCAGTCTAGAAGCTCCAGAGCAATACCATGCAGCAAGGTTAGAGTGTTGTCGTGGATGGGAAGTCTGTGAGCTGATGGATAGAGAGTCTTAGAGACTTTGTGGACTGTGTGAGACGTTAGCCCTTGCTGGATCTGTATGGGCTGTATGACACTTCAGCTCAGCAGAGAGCGCAGGATTGGCTGCCCTGTGGTCGAAGAAGTAGTCTTAATTCCAACCCATTGAAATTTGTGGACTGGGGAGATCTAGATGTAGAGTATTAGCCAAAATATTAGGAAAGGACATCTTGCAGGGCTCTGTTTGGGCTGCCC
This sequence comes from Bufo gargarizans, assembly GCF_014858855.1. NCBI lineage: Eukaryota > Metazoa > Chordata > Amphibia > Anura > Bufonidae > Bufo > Bufo gargarizans. Next base: position 21,368,563 of record NC_058089.1, read on the forward strand.
CTGAAGTGGTGTAGGCCTATTCTAATTAATTGGACATGTGTTGGAAACTTTCTGGATGTTGGTAACTGTCCTGTCCAGGATACAACAGAGTCTCTCCATGCCCGGTGTCAGATCAGTTGAGAAAGTTGGTCTGGACAACCCTTTTCATTTTCCACAGAATTTTGTAGTTCTCATTGAGTTTGCCTTTAAATTTCCTCCTAGTATACTGGGCATTGAAGAATGGTATACTCACCCACGTACTACTGAAACAAAGTTCTCGACTAAAATCTATTTTTTTTAATTGAGCTGAATGTAATTGAATCAGCCCTGACATTTTGAGATGGTGCTTTTCTAAGTACAACAAAACTACTGCAGACTCTGCAATGACAGTTTTATTCGCAAATGCGATTGTGAGATTGAGTTTAATAGGATAAAAAAAAAGAGAATGCAGACAGAGATCCTTGTGAAACACTTAGACTGAAACTTCAATGCTCATTTATTTCACCCGAAGGGAAATTAAGACATTAATCTATTAATATATGTCCTTAAAGACATTTAGTACAAAATGTCTTATTGCTGTAATATGATATTTGTGCCTAGATAATCTGCAAATTAATATTGCAATTATACAAACCTGTCCTTTGAGTACTGCACTTGTCTCACCTTCCATAGGGTCGAGCACTGGCACTAAACTGCTTTTATTACTTTCCTTTACATGGTCATGAAGTTAAATAATACAATTCTGTTTATCTATAGATACCACTAGGGGGAGCATTCTGCATACAGATGTATACAACTCCTAATGAGTTTAAAAGAGTTTCCAGGCCTAACATATTGATGACCAATTCGTAGAACAAGTGCGCCAGTACCCCACAGATCAATAGTTAGGCACAGGATCCAGAACATCACAGCTCCATACACTGTGCAGTTGCCGTCCCTGGGTACTACAGCTCACCCCTCATAGGACAGGTCATCGTGAGATTGGTGGGGTTCAACATCTGGCACCCCCCACTGATTGACTGCTAGTGGTAGATAGTGGCACTGATTGATGTGACATCAGTGACTTTTTGCCTGCTATACTAAAGGAGAATCTTCTAAAGCACAGCATCTGGTTTGGTGGTGGAAAGTATTCGGAGTTGTGCCATGGGCCCCATACTTTTGCAGGAAGAGGTGCCAGCGTGATTTCAAGTCCAGAAATAGTGTAGAAGTGTGTGTTGTGGTGCTGAAGTGCTGTGCCACAAAGATGGTGGGAGAGGGACCTTGAGGGACCTGTTGTTGAGTTTATTAGTGCTTGACTCTATCTACTGAAGGGTGTGCCATGGGCTGTAAGCAGTGGTCAGCAAGTGATGGTGAGCCTTAGTGGAAGCTGTTCAGTGGGTCTCTGAAGAAGTGACAAAGCCTCAGCTGTCTAGAAGCTCCAGGCAATACCACGCAGCAAGGTTAGAGTGTAGTCATGGATGGAAAGTTGGTGAGCGGATAAATAGATAGTGTTAGATAGATTGTGGACAGTGTGACCCTTGCTGGGTCTGTATGACACTTCAGCTTGGCAGAGAGTGGGGGATTGGCTGCCCTGTGGTCGTAGAAGTTGCCTGTTAGTGGCAACCCAGGGAAATTTGTGAACTGGTGAATTCTAGATGTAGAGTATTAGCCAAAATATCAGGAAAGGGCAGCTTGCAGGGCTCTGTGTGGGTTGTTACAGAAGCGGTGTAGGCTGTACGAGCGGTTATCCTTGGGAGGGGTCAGTTCTGGGGAGTCTGCTGGGGCTATCAGACATCTCAGCCTGAAAGGGAGCCAAGGAGAGTCTTGTGGTATTACTCTTAACCATGGGAAAGTCTACAGCTTAGCCTGGTGATCAGCATGTACCCAAGTTTTGTGTCCTGAGGCCTTTGGTGTAACCTGGATGGTTCAGACCTGTAGTGCAATGGATTAGAAGGGAGTGGTAAAAGGGGACAGTTATGGAAGGGCTGTTAGAAAGAGCGGTGTGTACTTAAAGGGGTTGTCCACTTATTAATATTGATGACCTATCCTCAGGATAGGTCATCAATATCAGATTGGTGGGGGTCCGACTCCCGACACCCCGTCAACCAGCTGTTTGAAGAGAAGGCAGCGCTCTGCTCTGTTTACCTGCAATTGCAATGGTGAGCAGTGTAATTACAAGTATGGCCTCTCCATTCACTTCAATGGGACGGCTCTGTCTGTTCAAGTGAATACTACAGAGTCGCCTCATAGAAGTGAATGGGGAGGCCATACTTGTAATTACACAGCTCACCACTACAATTGCAGGCAAACAGAGCAGAGAAGGCAGTGCTGCTGCTGAGGATAGGTCATCAATAGTAAAAAGCAGACAACCCCTTTAACATTATCTGGGAGGTCTGTTTGAAGGCAACACTGACCTGTGGTCCCTATGAAGTTAAGAGTATTGTAGAGTGAATTGCAAGCACCAAGCTCCTGTGCAGTATAAGAGTTGTAACTATCAAGAATGTTGTGCCACTGACCTGTGAAAAAAAGTAAAAATTAGCAATTAATCAAATTAGCGTATTTTCATGGTTTCATAAGAAATATAAATAATTGCAGGAGGATTTATCTAATGAATGCCCTGCACATAATGCACACAACAGCCTCTGCATACTGATGGACGTACAATAGGGTCACAGGGAATTTAAAATCTCCCACAAACCTCAGGAGCATTGAAGGGGGTGATATGATGTCCATTACGCATTGTCCTCTCACTGGTCCCACACTTTTTCCACTATCTCTCCTAGAGTCATGTAAAATAATGGTGGGTTGCAACGGATATGGTATAGGGCTAAACCCAGGAGTGAAGTTTATGGGATTCCTTTAGAATTTACCCTGTAACACCTATACAGGGATCTGGAAGTTCTCTGCATGGAATCCCCAGGTTACTAACCCCCGGGATAATCTCCATTATCAATAGCAGACTACATATAATAGCACAAATGAGACTGGGATGTATTACAGAATCAGCGGGCAGATGTAGTCAAGCAGGCAGCATTCTGGAGCATCACTACAGGGAGTGCAGAATTATTAGGCAAGTTGTATTTTTGAGGATTAATTATATTATTGAACAACAACCATGTTCTCAATGAACCCAAAAAACTCATTAATATCAAAGCTGAATATTTTTGGAAGTAGTTTTTAGTTTGTTTTTAGTTTTAGCTATTTTAGGGGGATATCTGTGTGTGCAAGTGACTATTACTGTGCATAATTATTAGGCAAAATAACAAAAAACAAATATATACCCATTTCAATTATTTATTTTTACCAGTGAAACCAATATAACAACTCAACATTCACAAATATACATTTCTGACATTCAAAAACAAAACAAAAACAAATCAGTGACCAATATAGCCACCTTTCTTTGCAAGGATACTCAAAAGCCTGCCATCCATGGATTCTGTCAGTGTTTTGATCTGTTCACCATTAACATTGCGTGCAGCAGCAACCACAGCCTCCCAGACACTGTTCAGAGAGGTGTACTGTTTTCCCTCCTTGTAAATCTCACATTTGATGATGGACCACAGGTTCTCAATGGGGTTCAGATCAGGTGAACAAGGAGGCCATGGCATTAGATTTTCTTCTTTTATACCCTTTCTTGCCAGCCACGTTGTGGAGTACTTGGACGCGTGTGATGGAGCATTGTCCTGCATGAAAATCATGTTTTTCTTACCTTGCAGACTTCTTCCTGTACCACTGCTTGAAGAAGGTGTCTTCCAGAAACTGGCAGTAGGACTGGGAGTTGAGCTTGACTCCATCCTCAACCCAAAAAGGCCCCACAAGCTCATCTTTGATGATACCAGCCCAAACCAGTACTCCACCTCCACCTTGCTGGCGTCTGAGTCGGACTGGAGCTCTCTGCCCTTTACCAATCCAGCCATCTGGCCCATCAAGACTCACTCTCATTTCATCAGTCCATAAAACCTTAGAAAAATCAGTCTTGAGATATTTCTTGGCCCAGTCTTGACTTTTTAGCTTGTGTGTCTTATTCAGTGGTGGTCGTCTTTCAGCCTTTCTTACCTTGGCCATGTCTCTGAGTATTGCACACCTTGTGCTTTTGGGCACTCCAGTGATGTTGCAGCTCTGAAATATGGCCAAACTGGTGGCAAGTGGCATCTTGGCAGCTGCACGCTTGACTTTTCTCAGTTCATGGGCAGTTATTTGGCGCCTTGGTTTTTCCACACTCTTCTTGTGACCCTGTTGACTATTTTGAATGAAACGCTTGATTGTTCGATGATCACGCTTCAGAAGCTTTGCAATTTTAAGAGTGCTGCATCCCTCTGCAAGATATCTCACTATTTTTGACTTTTCTGAGCCTGTCAAGTCCTTCTTTTGACCCATTTTGCCAAAGGAGAGGAAGTTGCCTAATAATTATGCACACCTGATATAGGGTGTTGATGTCATTAGACCACACCCCTTCTCATTACAGAGATGCACATCACCTAATATGCTTAATTGGTAGTAGGCTTTCGAGCCTATACAGCTTGGAGTAAGACAACATGCATAAAGAGGATGATGTGGTCAAAATACTCATTTGCCTAATAATTCTGCACGTAGTGTAGTCAGGCAGTAGATCAAGTTAGAGGACAAACCTGGTCAAAGCCAAGATGGACCTCACTGTGTGGCAGGCATCAGGAGATCCAGGAGAGACATGCTAGGGAGGTAAAAAACTAAGCCCAGAGCAAAAAAGCTGGAATTCCAGGGACACTGGCACCGAAGGCATCTCAGGAAGGGAGTCAGTAGAGTCCATGGCCCGAAGGTGGTCAGGGCATGACTTCTCATTTGGTTACGTCTCGCAGTTCATCATCACAGTGTCATCTAGTCTCTGCTTGACACACAGAGTAAATGCTTACATCATACTCTGTCTGCTTCATGTATTTTGCACATCTTTTCCCCTGGGAACCAGGTAGCGCCCTCTAGCACAGGCTACTCACTCACCTATGTTATTCAAAATACTCAGCATTGTTGCCAACATTCCCCAATTTTCCCCAATTCTCCCTAATTTTTAGAGACAGTCCCTACAAATTTGGGTTGTCCCAGGCCCAAAATGTTTGGGGCTTTTGTAAGCTCTGCACATAAATAGACGGTCCCACATGGTTTGGGCGTTCCGGAGGGGGAGGGCTTATGTGTCCCTGATTGACCAACTGCAACGTTGGTAAGTATGAATATTGCCATCATTGCATCTTAGGGAGAGTTGCTATTGCGTATAGTGCTGCGACAGTGTATTTATATTGGGGGCGTTGAGACCTGGTGCATGCTGGGATAAGGCGGTGTGCTCCTTGCAATACGTTCTGGTTCCTGACAGAATGTATTTAGTCATCTATTCATCTGCAGGATTGAGCTGAGCTGGAAAGATTGTGTATCGTGTGCTCTTTTGTAAGCTAGAATCTGTCCTGTCAATATTTTTTACCGTTTTAAATGTGATGGCGTGTCTGTTGGTGTCAGAACAATTATTTGTACTCACTGCGAGAGGGAAACGAAGGTTTGCCTGGGAGGTTTGTCATTTTCAGTGGCAGACCTAGTTCCCGCATCTTTTATTGTACAGCACTTTGTTTCATTTAAGAAAGCAAGATGAACTTAAAAGGGTTGTCTACAATTTAGTTTTTAAAATTTGCTCCCCAACTTCACTGTTCTTGCTGTCCCCAAATGTCAATTTCCTTATGGACAGGGTCATGTTTGGCGCTGTAGTCATTGTCTGGCCTCATAGGCAATGTGTTCCCAAGCGTGTTGCTTGGGTACACATCACCGATGAGGCCAACCATTGGCTGCAGCAGTACACGTGATTCGGTCCTTGCAGAAGTGTCATGCCCGGCTCTGACTATGTGCGGAGGTCGGCCAGAATAGCAGCACGTCTTTAGTGTTTGTTTTGGAGTCGTGCTGGATCCGCCTCCCATCAGGTGCACTGGGTGGGGTCATTAGTTTAAATGGCTCTCAATTCCAGTTCTCTGAGCGGGTTATAGAAATCAGTCTGGCCTAGGAAGCAAGCAAGCAAGGAAGGTTTTCTGTCCCAGCTCTGTTAAGAGAAGTGTGGTTTCTGTTCTTGTTGTTTGCTGTTTTAGTTGTGTTGGTATCTTCTCTCCCATCCAGGTTCTGTGCGAGCAGGTTGCTCCTATTTCCCCTTTTCACCATCTCAGGGAAGTTAGGGTGTATTAGCCCAGGCACGAGGACACAGCATTCCTACCACCAAGGTCTGCCTGTGGGCTGAGCAGTGCAGGGAGAGAGGTCAGGGATTAGCTAGGAGGTGACACTTCCCCTGCTTCTCGTTCAGAGCCTGGTTGTTGGTTTTTCTGTGTGTCTGAGTGCTTGTCCTGCCGTGACAAGAAGATGACAAACCTAGAACTTCAGTGAAGAGAGGCAGGATGCTGAAAGAGCGGCAGGGGTCTAGGTGAGTACTGATTTCTCCACAGGTATTCCAGGTTGGGGGACAACAAAAAAAACCTAGACAACCCCTTTAATCAAGGACAGGATAGTGTCCAGAACTAGACTGTGTTCACTGCACTTGTTTAGCAACCTGCTTATTGGTCATGTGTTTTCTTTTTATAGGTGGAATGGACTTGTCATGAGTAATTTTTCTGCCTTTTTTTAGGTAATGTTTGCAAATTTTAACAAAAACATGCTCTGCAAAACTCACCTAACATGGGCAGGAAATAGACAGGGTTTTGAGGGTGTAGTTTTCCACTAAGTTCTTAGGGGGAATTTATCACAACCGGCATTTATTAAGCCAACCTTAATAATAAACTCCACTGGTGTACATTGATGTAATAATTATGGTGCATCTTTGGCAGGTCCATGCTTCAGAAAATGAAATCTACACCAGAAAGGGAGAAGGCATAGATTTCAGGTGTAATGTGTGCCACTTTTCTAGAGAACATATTGGTGAATGTGTAGGGTTGTAGAGGTCCTTTCTGTAGCCCACCCCCTCCTGCCCGTACCCAGTTAAATTTTTTGGGAAGTGGTGGCAGAGAAGGGGGAAAAGCCTAAAATTGTGGCACAAAACAGGACTTGCTCCAAAACTCCTGCGACTTTGTACACCCTGAAGTCAAGCCTGCAATAGAGGAAAAGCAGAGACCACGGAGGAAGGTTTAATAGCAAGGTAATCTTGGTTTACATATTGGCACGCACCTGTGGTCCTTCTCAAGCAGCGGAACCGGGAAGGTAGTGCGCTGTATCCTGAATAGAGTTGTTTTACAGTGAGGCATTTTTAGCAGCAGGTATTGTGGTACTGTTGCGGTACTGCAGCACAAAATATAGGGAGCATCAGCGCCAGTGGACTGTTGAAATTGCTCCAGAAACCTGATGTACAAGAATCCTAAACTGCCCCCTTGGAGTCTTAGAAAGATATCACTTCTTTCTTAGAAATAAGTCACTCCTAACCACTTTGGTAGGAACAGGTTCCCCATATGTACACCCCCTGGACTCCACCAAGATGGAGCCCACTGTGGCCCACTGTGGCAAAGCAGGGGTGCCTCTCTCTTAACTTACCATCCCCACCTGCCCAACTTCCTTCTCCACCCCCATGGGAAGTGCACACAACTTCTCCATCTCACTCCCATGCCAGGACTGGACATACTGGATGGTACATTTCCTACTCCTTACAACTTGTCTGATCTCACACTTAGTAGTCAGGACACTACTGATGTTCCCAATACCTCCAGGGCCAGTGGATACCCACCCCACTGATACCACAATTTACACCCATGCGCGTGAGGCCTGAAGCTTTTGTTTTTATAGGGTTTCTCCACTATTTAAAAGGATGTTCCCATATTAAACCTTTATGGCACAGCCACAAGATTTGCCATAAATGCCTAGGAGGCATACAATAGGTTCCACCACTGAGACAATTGTCTGTAAGTAAAACGGAGATCACGTGAACCAAATTTCCTGATTCATGGTGATTACTGTCTCCACAGGATTCAGTGAAGAGGTGACCGGCTATTTTTGTAACCCCCATAGGGGGCTACATACAAGTGAGCCACTTCATTAAAGGGACTCTGTCAGCCAGATTTTAGCTATAGAGCTTTTCATATCATCACATCAGTCTCCTTTATTTAAATAGAAATATACTAGTCTTACCCTCACCTGTCTTTTCATTTTTGATAAAAATCGCTTTTATTTATATGCTAATTACCTTCGGAAGCAGCACAAGGGACTGTCCCTCTGGTCGTTGGAGCCCAGCCGCGCCCCTTATCTTGGAGCCCAGCGCTGCCCCGCTGTTAATTATTCACTCCTCTCCTCAGCTTCTTTTTTCCCTGCAGTGCGTCGTAATCTCGCGCATGCGCCAGTTGATACACAAGTCCGGGCCCGCGCGGTGTCCTGGCAGAAGGCTCATCCAGGGAATAGCGCATGTGCCAGCTTTCTGAGCACTTCGCTCGACCCTGGAAAGAAAGAGCGGAGTGGCGCCAGCTCACCTGACAGGCAGAGGAAGGAGGTGAAGCAGCGCGAGATTACGGCGCACTGTGGGGGAAAAAAAGCAGAGGAGAGGAGTGAATAATTAACAGCGGGGCAGCTCTGGGCACCAAGATAAGGGGCGCGGCTGGGCGCCAACGGCCGGAGGGACAGCCCCTTGGGTAATTAGCATATAAATAAAAGCGATTTTTATTTAAATGAAAAGACATGTGGGGGTTAGACTAGTATATTTTTATTTAGATAAAGGAGACTGATATGATGATATGAAAAGCTCTATATCTAAAATCTAGCTGACAGAGTCCCTTTAAATCAGGCATGCACAACCTGCGGCCCTCCAGCTGTTGTAAAACTACAACTCCCACAATGCCCTGGTGTAGGCTGTTCGGGCATGCTGGGAGTTGTAGTTTTGCAACAGCTGGAGGGCCGCAGGTTAAGCATGCCTGCTTTAAATTCATGATTCAGAAAACAGGGGTTCTACCCCCATTTTGCTAATAGATGAGGGCTCCAGAGGTGGGGCCAGCATCTATGAAGCATTAATGTTTAAGATTACAATTTAAGTAATTTAAGTCTCATATGAATACATAGAAAATTTATTTATCCATAACCACATAGGGAATACATCAGTAATATCCATACAGTGATGAGTAAGCAATCGTACCTATAACAGACATGTATAGGACGGATACAGTGGTGGCACATGAACAGGAATAGTGATTTACTTCAGCAACAATGTCGTAGAACAGTTTTAATGAGAGTGAATACAAACTTTCAAAACTCATTGGAATTTTTTTTCTGTCTAATGAACTGCTCTAACCTGCTGCAGGAAATTGAAAATCTCTTGTTGTAAGTCACATTTTCGCTTCAGCTAATATAGAAGTTCCTGGTTACAAGGGAATAAGAAATGAAACCACCCATCTTGTCATATTACATGTTAGGGAATGTACTCTAATAATTGAGTTTGCCGATTAAAGTCAAACGGTGGCCATAAAGAATGAGATTGATTGTAATAACTTGCCAAACGTATCAAAGTTCAGATTCTAAAGATTACTTTTTAATTACTAAGCTATTTCACTCGCTGATTTTAGTAGCAATTTATTTTACTGCTGTAGATTTAAAGGACCACTAGACGCGTCTTTCCAGGTTCTATCAAAAACCTTCAAAAGAGTTTAAGAACTTGACACGCACCTAGACACACATGGAGACATACAAAATACACACACACACTAGATGGAGCTCTAGGGATTCCCCACCACCTCCTTTGAGTTTGCAGCCACACCTCTGCACATCCAGCGACCACCTGAGGAGCCGGTGTAGAGGACAGGAGACATACAAAATACACACACACACTAGATGGAGCTCTAGGGATTCCCCACCACCTCCTTTGAGTTTGCAGCCACACCTCTGCACATCCAGCGACCACCTGAGGAGCCGGTGTAGAGGACAGGAGTGGTAGTGGCCCTGATGAAGTGTTGTGTCATGGTGTACTCCCTCAGGTCATTGCCCCTGGTTGACTGGTGCAGTGGAATTATAGAACTGAAGAAGAAGGCCAGAGTAACAAAGTCTTTTTCAATAAGCGCAACGTAGAACTTCAAGTACATTCAATAGCGGCAATCCTGAAGTGCAATTTTCTCTGGCACCAGCAAGGAATCCGGAGGCAGGTTGAATGACTTAAATTTAGTACGTAGGTCATACTGGCCTAGTGGTGGCTTGGTGATGGGTGGCTTGGCTGTAGTCCCTCACCTTACAGCAGTGTCTATAGAAGCCGATGTAGCAGTCCGGCCTGCTCTCTGGAATCTCAAGGCTTTACTTGAAGACAATTGGAGTAGTTCTCTCTGGAGATTAGGAAACAGGAGCAGGAGCTTTGCAGGTTGCTTCCTCTCCTCTCTGTGTTGACGCAGGACCAGCCCACTCCTACCAAGAGAGGAGGAACAGAGTGATTAACCCTGTTTCTGCCAGCCTTTGCCAACCATTTCTTGCTGGGATCGACGGCCAGAAGCAAACATTAAAATACATAATACATAACAATACAATTTATAGTACCCCCAGGTGTGTTAAAGAGATTTTCCAGGAGTACAATAATGATGACCTATCCTCCGGACGGGTCATCAATATCTGATCGGTGAAGGTCAGGCTGTTTGAAGAGGTTGTGGAGCGCAGCAGTCTTTTCCTAGGCCAGTGACATCACGGTCATTGGTCACATGGCTTATGAGCAGCTCAGTCCCATTCTAGTGAATCGGTCTGGGCTGCAATACCAAGCACAACCACTATACAATAAACGGCACTCCCTGGATTACATTTATCTGAATAGTCCTTAGGTCATGTTCACTTTTGTGTCATGGCTTCCATTTGTAACAGAAACCATGTCACTGTGCTAGGTCCATTCGTGTCACTGTGCTAGGTCCATCCGTGTCACTGTGCTAGGTCCATCCTTGTCACTGTGCTAGGTCCATCAGTGTCACTGTGCTAGGTCCATCCGTGTCACTGTGCTAGGTCCATCCGTGTCACTGTGCTAGGTCCATCCGTGTCACTGTGCTAGGTCCATCCGTGTCACTGTGCTAGGTCCATCCGTGTCACTGTGCTAGGTCCAGCCGTGTCACTGTGCTAGGTCCATCCGTGTCACTGTGCTAGGTCCATCCGTGTCACTGTGCTAGGTCCATCCGTGTCACTGTGCTAGGTCCATCCGTGTCACTGTGCTAGGTCCATCCGTGTCACTGTGCTAGGTCCATCCGTGTCACTGTGCTAGGTCCAGCCGTGTCACTGTGCTAGGTCCAGCCGTGTCACTGTGCTAGGATGTCTGTTGCTTTGATGGGAAGAATAACACTGTATTCTTTGAAGCCTCCATTGCAAATGTGACCAGACCCTGACCAGCCTTAAAGGGGTTGTCTCACTTCAGCAAGTTGCATTTATCATGTAGAGAAATGTAATACAAGGCCCTTGTATCCAGCCAGCAAAGGAGGCAATATGGAGAATCACAATACATTAGTAAGTGCCTTGTATTAACTTTCTCTACATGATAAATTCTACTTGCTGAAGTGAGACAAGCCTTTAAACTCTTCTTTTTTTCTTGCTTTAATAATACACACTCTGTATTTTCTTTCTTCCTTTTAGGTGGAAACTAAATAAATGACATGGAGAGTAAAATGATTGACCATCGTAGTAGTGGTAAGTAGCGTTCAATGTTTTTTTTAATCAGGGATTTACAACTTAGAGTACTTTCACACTAGCTAGTGCATGCGTGCCCCCGGCTTACCACTCCAGCCCCATTGACTATAATGGGGGCAGAGAGGGGTTCTGGCGGCAGCACGGCAGCGCACGCCGAGAGGCCACGGGAATAAAAGTACGAACATGTAGTACTTTTTTTCCGGCGACCTCTCGGCGTACACTGCCGTGCTGCCGCCGGAACTCCGCCCCGCTCCCATTATATTCATCCGATCCGGCGACGCAGTAATTTCCGGAACACTTAGTACCGGATCCAGCATTAATACATCTCTGTCCATGTTTCCATTCCACAAAAAATCTGAACATGTCCTATTAGGGTCCATTCACACGTCCGTAAGTGTCTTGTGGATTCGCAAATTGAGGAATCCGCAAAACACGGACACCTGCAATGTGCGATCCGCAATTTGCAGACCGCACATTACAGACACTATAATAGAAAATGCCTTTTCTGGTCCGCAATTGCATCCGTTCCAGCCCAATTAAAAGTGAATGGGTCCGCAAATTGCGGAACTGAATGCGGACCCAAATTACAGACGTGTGAATGGACCCTTATTGTCTGCATTACGGACAAGGATAGTACTGTATAAAGGGCCAGCTGTTCCACAAAATACGGAATGCACATGGATGTCATCCGTATTTTTTACGGATCCGTTTTTTGCAGACCGTAAAATACACCTTATTCCGAGGCCTTATTCAGATGAGTTTCTTCTGCCTCAGCCAGTTCTAGGCAAATGCAATTTGTAATTGGTTGGACATAGAAACGTTTCAATAAGCGTCTGTATAGATACTCTGTATAGATCACTGCATATGCCAAGCTTTCCACTGGTTTTGCATAGAGCTGGCTGAGGCAGAGGGATCTCATTTTATAACAGCGCATGCGCAGGATGAGCGCTACTATGGATGCACATGTGACCACGTCTGCTCAGCTATAGGATCATAAATGAATTCATAAACACAATAGGAACCCGTGGGGCCGCCATCATTAGGATGAGAATGGCCTTGTAAATGAGCATTATTTCTTCTGGGTGCACAACCCCTTTAATTGCACAAACTTTTGGTTACTGAACAATGTTTCATACTTGATTTAAAGGGGTTTTCTCAATTCAGCAAATGGCATTTATTATGTAGAGGAAGTTAATTCAAGGCACTAACTAATGTATTGTGATTATTCCATATTGCTTCCTTTGCTGGTTTGATTCATTTTTCCATCACATTATACATTGCTCGTTTCCATGGTTACGGCCACCCTGTAATCCATGAGTGGTGGTCGTGTTTGCACACTATAATGCATTTCTACAACCGTAGGTCAAAACCTTGTCTTGAGATTGACCCTGATAGAAATAAGTCCTGTTCTCTAAAGTGTCTGAAATCCATAAAAACATTAAATGCAATATGGAATATTACATTTTTTTACACACGTTACACTGCCGCCGAGCATGCTTTTAGATCCTATTTAGAGAACTTTACGTATTGGCTGCTGCCAACTGAATTTTATTTGTCCTTTATGGTTCGACATAAAATTCTTCATGGTTATTTTATGGACTTGTTTTACAGTGATCACAAGCCCGCCCGGATGGGAAATAGGAATATACATTGCTGGCGCGCTGACTTTGCTAGGAGTAGTAGGTCTGTATTTATGGAAACTGTACAGATCGGGCAGCTACCCGTCTCCTTCTCCGTTCCCCAACTACGATTATCGATATCTCAAACAAAAATATGGGAGGTCGTACTCAGAGGTGAAGAAGAAGGTAAGCTCATCATGGCACGGGCCTGGTTAGATGTTGGAGACATTGGTGGGTTCTGACACCAATGTCCGATCCAAGTCCGACCCCTACAGAGTAAAGTGTCTAGAGCTGGAGCAGTGCGGTGCCACATCATCTCCTGTCAACACCTATCGTTCAGCTTTCATCATGTTGACTCGTGTCTCCAGGTCATGACATCAAGCTTCAACCAAAAGGATCTGATATTCTAGGGTTCTTGTTGATTGAAGCAGCAGAGATCCTAAGGCCTCATGCACATGGCCATTGCCCAGCCGTGGCCAAACAGCGGGTCCGCAATATGAAGGCTCTGGCCGTGTTCTCCCTGCATCACGGATGCGGACCCATTCACTTGAACATGTTCTATTTTTTGTGGTGCGGACGGATCATGGACTCATTAAAGTTAAATTGGTCTTGATCCGTCCCGGCCGCCGCACAGACATTGCCCGTGCATTGGGGACTGCAAATTGCGGTCCCCAATGCACGGAATGGCCGCACAACGGCCGTGTGCCTGAGGCTTAAGACTGATCTATCAGCCTCACTCGACCCTTTCCAGGCAGCCATCCAGAAGAAGCCAAGCAGAGCCAATAGGATCTAATTACTGCTGCCATGTTCTGGCCATCAACAGGGTTGCAGCAGACAGACCCCCACCAACAAGATTTTGGTGATATATCCTAGATAGAACTTTGCCACCGGTGACCCTCATCAGACAACCTCTTTAAAGGGATTATCCCACAAAAAAATATTCTACATTTTTGAAACCTGCACCTAGGTCTGAATATTGTTGTAATTCACATTAAAGAGGTTATCCCATGACTAATGTAAAAAAAAAGAAAATCAGACATCATATAGGACATGGCAATCTCTTTCTAACAAAGCTAGAACCAGCCCTGTACCTCACATGGATCCAGAGATCTCCCCATTCATTGCTGTGCTAGATTTATATCAAGCTGACAGCTCAGGAGGTGTGTCTTTTCTGCTGCAGCTAAGGGGGCGTGTCTCAGCTCTCCCTATCACAGCTCAGGGGGCGTGTCTCAGATCTCCCTATCACAGCTCAGGGGGCGTGTCTCAGCTCTCCCTATCACAGCTCAGGGGGCATGTCTCAGCTCTCCCTATCACAGCTCAGGGGGCGTGTCTCAGCTCTCCCTATCACAGCTCAGGGGGCGTGTCTCAGCTCTCCCTATTACAGCTCAGGGTCGTGTCTCAGCTCTCCCTATCACAGCTCAGGGGGCGTGTCTCAGCTCTCCCTATCACAGCTCAGGGGGCGTGTCTCAGCTCTCCCTATTACAGCTCAGGGTCGTGTCTCAGCTCTCCCTATCACAGCTCAGGAGGCAGTTGAAGAATGAAACTGAGCATGTGCGGCCACCTCAGTGAGCAGGTCAAAGAAATAAGACAAAATAGCAAACAGCAGGTGGCGCTATACAGATACATTTTATGGATTAACTCACTGGCTATACAAAATTTTTCATTACATGCAAATACAAAAGTATTCAGATCCAGGTGCTGATTTAAAAACTGTAGAATATTTTTTGTTGGACAACCCCTTTAATCATGGGATAACCCCTTTAGGTTTCAGCCATGTTATTCTTCGCACCTTGCTGATAGAATTCCTTCTCTTTTTGTTCAGTGCAGAGATATAACTTACCAGAGCAACCACGAAGGAAACAGGATCTGCTTTTACACGCACAGCATCCATATAGATAAATCAAACCTAGCCAGGACATTTCCGAGAATGAAAAATAAAATGAACCGTATAGAACATAATGTAGCTATTTGGACCTAAGTAAATGACTATGTCCTGGCTATCTGTAAAATTATAGCATACATTAGTGATGTCTGGGGATAAATCTAACACTGCCTTATCAAAAGAAGCAGTCGGAGATGATAGTGAAGATGTCTAATACAGCACATGAAAGTAAAGAGACTTCCGCTCGAAGAGACTGATATAGACTGGTACCCGAGACAGGGCATTACTATAATAAACCCATAACGAATGCTTGATGTGCTATTAGTGGAAGTGCTTGAATATGTGATTAGGGTGAAGGAATTCTATCTTTCCAATGCTCATCATGTGATATTTCTACGATCACATATACTGTATATATAATAGTAGTAGCTTTATATACTCAGGAGACGAAGGAAGGAGGAGGCATCACTCATGCTCTAGTGCCACCCCATTCATTGAGGAAACACTGGACTATTATTCCCCTGATTAGTGAGGGTGGTGGATGATATGGGAAAATTAAAATAGTTAAACCATAATTTCAAATATTTATTATGATTAGAGATGAGCGAAGTTATTGGAAGTTCGATTTGGCTGCTTTGCCGAATCTTATAAAAAAATCTGCTTTGTGACGAATTTCGCATTTTTTGGGTGCAATGACAGGGGGCGGCGATTGCGCTGCCCCTGTCATTGCACCCCTCAGATGCCGTGTTTATACATGATTGCAGCATCTGAGTGTAAAGATGCAGTGTAAAAAAACAAAAACATACTTACCTGATTCACGGGCCGGGTGTCGCCATCTTGATTGAAGGTCTGGCGTGAAATCTCACCCGGGCTGTTATGACGTCATCCAGGACTTTCCCTATAAATTAAAGAACTTTCTGAAGGGAAGCCAAAAGAGGTTTCCCACTTGTCCTGTCAATATGTCATTCTTTTCATGACCAGTTATACACTCTGACCCCTGGAGAGAACATTATAATTTGGAGAATCACAACAATTGGATAGATTCCAATTTTAGGAATCAGTAAATTTCTACCACAACAAGGATAAGTACAAAACTGGCCACCACCCCTTTAAAATATTCCACATTTGCACCTGGAGCTGAATACTTTTGTATAACCACTGAGTTATTCAATAAAATGTAGCGGTACAGCGCCACCTGCTGCTTTTTATTATCCTTATTTTTCTGCTCACCTGCCTGAGGTGGACACACATGCCCAGTTCCATCCTTCAACTGCCACCAGTTTTGACAGTTACTGGAAGAGAGCTGCAATAGAAAGGACAAACCACCGGGGAAAGGACTTGAGCTGTGATAGGGAGAGAGTAGAAAGGTCACACGCCCCTGAGCTGCTAGCTTGAAATAAATCTAGCAGAGCAATTAATGGAAAGATCTCTGGATCCATGTGAGATACAGGGCTGGTTCTAGCTTTCTTAGAAAAACACTGTCATGTACTATCTGATTCCTGATTTTACTGTTTTATTTAATAATGGGAGAAAACCTTTAACTCCAATGTATCACTTTCCTCCATAAATTGGGATATAGGGCGCTATTTGGCCAAGCGCTATACTTGAGACCTGGTAGTCTACAGATACTTTATTTGCCTTGAAGTATTCATGTTAAAGTTGATTATAGCTAAGAATAAAAAAATAATAGGCACCTACAGACCCTGGTCTATAATGTCCATATGGGCATATCGACAAGATTTAGTTTTTGACATAAAAGACCAATTCCACTTCTTCCTTTCCTACGATACCTCAGAAATGTCCACTTATCTAGTTTTCTAGAGACACAGTTCAATTGTCCCTCACCTCGGTTGCCCAAGGATCATATGTTAAAATGGTTTTCAGATATTAAAATTATAAAATTATGTGCAAATGGTTTACACACTTAAAAATGAGTCACTTACCAATGTACCGTCTGTAGCTGAGATGCCTCTGTAACTCAGACTGACATGTAGTCACATGGTCCCGCACCTGGTGTTTACCTCCTGCTTGTGTGTCATTTCTCACTCTGACCACTTGGTTATATCCACTCTAGCCCTCCATGTAGCATGTCCTATATCATATACCTACTATCTCCACTGTTCCCTGCAGCTGTAAATAGAGGCAATGTCTGTGAGA
Organism: Bufo gargarizans; assembly: GCF_014858855.1. Classification (NCBI taxonomy): domain Eukaryota; kingdom Metazoa; phylum Chordata; class Amphibia; order Anura; family Bufonidae; genus Bufo; species Bufo gargarizans. The sequence continues at coordinate 21,385,786 of NC_058089.1, forward strand.
GGAATCATAAGAACTGTAGTCCTTCACAAATGCAAGCCCTAGACGCATCAAAACAAAGGTGCTACACAGAATTGGGCAAGACATTGAAAACAGAAAACTAATTACTTCTTAGCTATGAAGGCATCTACTGGTGCGCATTCAGACACATATTGGTACTTTTTAAATTTTTGCAAGCCCAGAAAACCCCTCTAAACCAATTGAGATCACCGACAATCAAGTTTACATGTGAAATTCAGAAAGTGTCATTAGAGAACTGTCTGCCTGCCTCCTGCAAGTCATTCAGCCTAAAGTCACCATATTACTTTGTGTCAAGACTAATTATCTTTTTAGACTTTTTAGACTTTTTTTTATTTTTCTAGTTCTTTTTTTACATATAAATTGAAATTATACAAAATATTATCTATTTCTAAAATTCAGCATTTGGCGGTATTAAACACTGTGCATGTCATTCTGGTTCAGAATATTACAGTTCACATGTTCATACTATGCCATTTTTTTTCCCCCCTCTAGAGACCCGTCCAGGCAAATCCAGCAGTGGCACATCTCAATGACACCTATGAAAGTATTAACGAATTTGGTCCAATGGAGTTGATCAACAGGGACATGGAAATGACTCCCTATGGGATGTTAAGGAAGTCTGTCTCTACCGATTCCCTCAGCTCTATCTCTTCCATTGGAAATAACTTTGGCTTGGACTTTACTGTGGGACAGATTGAAGTCACTATGGACTATGATCTCAGTTCAAACATATTGCACGTCTCTTTAATACAAGGAAAGATTTACTGGAGAAAAAGGAAGATGGCAACTTTGAATCGTGTTTTGTGCACATTAGCCTGCTCCCAGATGAACAAATTGTTGGAATTTCCAGAGTAAGTATAGAGAGCATGTACATGTATGTTTGGTCCTTTGTTACCGTAGAAAGGTTGATGTGACCAGAAGTCTCTCAGTGGCTTAGGTCAGCTTTTAACTATGGATACCCCTTTTTGGCTCAAGCCTACTGCCGTTATTATGGCAGGATTACCAAAATGGCAGGTAGGATTAGTGCAACCCAACGTCAAGGGATCAAGAGGAAGAGAAGTAGCTGTCAATACTGTACTTTTGAGGGGCATACAAAGGGGATGGTGGTTGGTTCCAACGGGTCTATGTTTAGAACTTCAAATCGTCTCTGTACCGCATGCAGCCAATCACAGAGCCCCTTTTACAGGAAAAAGTTGTCAGAGTAAATTTTGTCACTCTCTCGTTGGTCACTTTCTCCTCGGAACACATATTTTTTTTTCGAGGGATGTGGAGCGTAGAGTGTCTTTATCTCCTTATTGTGTGGGTACACAATGCCTGTACACCTGCAAGGTAACCATACACCCACTTTATACAGCATATTATAATATACCAGTTCTCTATAAGCTCATGTGCTGTTCCTGCAGTCCTTGCACTCCCAATATAGACCGCATTCAAAAGTTAAATGGCAAATTGTGCAATTTCAAGTGAATGAGCATGAGGTTCGAGGACACATTCAAATTTTTTTTTGCGTTGGCCCACCAATGGATTAAAACTGCCTTGCTTTAGATCCAGGGCATTGGGAGTTACGTGCACCAAAAACTTTCCATGAACGTAGTTTAGCTAACATAGAAATAACATAGGCTACATCAATATAGGGAACTTCCCTAAAAGATATGCTGAGGAGGAGCAAATTTTACATATTATCCAGCGCATAAACATAGTTTGAAATGCGTCCAAGAATATTTTGAATTGTCAGACCGCTGAAAGGCGGCCATACAAATTAGAAGAATGTCAACCAACTATTTCATGTGTATGGGAGTGTCCTGACTCTCTCAATTTGAGGTTAGGTGTTTTAGCTTTCAACACGCCCAATCCTTTTGTTCTTTAGGGCAATAAGCTGCCGCTAAAGCCTTATTCTCTTCTCCCTATTGTCCAGGACTTTACTTTTGATAGCCTGTCCTCAAGATAGGCCACTGATATCTGAACGATGGGGGTCCAACACCCCATAACCCCGCCATACTTTTGGGGGTAGTTCCGGTGCCAGAAGTTGCTGCAGGAACTACACAGCTCCATCCATTGTGTTGTGGACAGAACTGGTTCCTGCAGCGCTGCCCCCATTTAAGGTGATGGATAGAGCTGTGGAGCTAGTGCTGGAACAACCCCAAAACAGCTGATCGGAGAGGGTGATGGACAACCACCGATGAGATGCTGATGGCTTATCCTGAGGACAGGCCATCAATACTAAAATCCTGTACAACCTCGTTGGGTGAGAGATTGACAGTAGGGTGGACGCTTCTTTCATTTTCAACTTCTTCCCGAAGTGTGCTACTTATTAACAGCTATTACGGAGCCTATAATAATAATAATCTGTATAATATACATTCATAGGATTGTCTTGATCTGCAGCAGAGAAATAGATGATCTATACAAGATCTTATTTGCCCTCCTTGCATTTACTTAGTCTTACCAGTCTATTACGTGTCCCTGAGCGCTGAGCTCTAGATTCATTACATTTCCTTCTTCAAACCCCCACCTCCTTCCATGTTGAAAGACATTGCAGTAGAGTAATATAGAAAGCTACTGAATCGTATAGACAAGCAGAGGAGAGGCAGGCGAAGCGTCCTTGGGGTATACTTGCTTGCCAGGCTTCCAGCATCCCCGTGTGCTGCGTGGGTGTATGTGCTACAAGTTTAATATGGTAGATGCTCATTAAAATATGACAGCAGAAAATTGTCCGGCTCCGTCTCTACACTGCAGGTTTTTTTTTTCTAAGATGGTAGTCTTTATTATAATAAGTACAGCAGTGCAAGAGACTACAAAAGAAGGTTCCCAGTTTTTAACCCGTTTATTGCCTAGATAAGTGAAGGACACGCTAAGAAACGTGGTTTGAGTCTGATACATTCTTATATTCTCCCAAAGACATTTATAGCATATCATCGACCAATTCATGGCGGCTGGCATGAGTCGATATGGCAAAAATGGTTTTCGAACCCCAGTAATGCATACATTGTGCAAGATTTAGGACCCGTAATAAAGAAAACCATCTGAAGATAAAATTCAGGAAGAAGGTGTCCTGCTGAGTCTGTCTGCAATATCCTTTATTAGCATTGATGCTCCAGTTGTTCTGAACAGAGCTGGTGGCGCAGCCCTGGGTTCTCAAAATTCTGGTGCCTGATTTCTTTCTAGGTAGTGCGTTCTAGATTCACTGGCTATATACTCCGCTTGATTGTTGAGTGTAGATAGCAAATGGATACTGAATGCAGAGGAAGGAGCCATGGGAATATTAAGAATCACCCTGCAGAGAAGACAAAACCACTGATGGTTCATACAGAAATATAAATCACCGTGTTACATTGGTGGTCCGTGCCCGCCACTGTCCTGCTCTGCCAAATGGGCATGTTCACAGCTTCACTCACCCTTCTTCTCCTTCTCCACTGGCCGGACTCCCTGGCCTTCCTTTGCTTCCTTGCAGGGGGTGCAGCTGCCAGAGTCATCTGTGTCTTCAGGCTGGCCTCCTTCCCGTACCATAGGGCATGTGCGCGCACGCTCCCACAGCTCGTAAGGGGCCAACACGTGCACCCTAATTCACACCAACTATTGGCTGGTCTCCTTTAAAGGAGTTCTACAGTTTGTTTTAACTGATGATCTATCCTCTGGATAGATCATCATCTTATTGGCGGGGGTCCGACACCTGGGACCCCCGCCGAGCAACTGTTTGAGAAAGCAGCAGCACCGCGACCTTCTCACTGTTTACCGCTGGCCCAGTGACATCACGACTAGTATCAACTGGCCTGGGCGGGGCTAAGCTCCATTCAAGTGAAGGTGTGCTATATTCATTGCCCGTGTACTGAATTTCTGCCCATTTCCTGAATTTTCACCCTTCCCTGCCTGACCTGTGCTTGACCTTTGTATTACTCCTTCACGGATTGCTTGTACTCGGCCTCTCCTGACCTCGGCCTGTCCATGACTGCGATTCAGGGTCATCTGTCAGTCACACAGAGACTACTCTAGGAGGTAGAAGCCTGGTGGTTACCCTGCAGTGAAGTTTAAATTCCTGTACATTCCTGTAAAAAGAGTGAAAACCAGAGGACTGCCAGAATAACGCCCTTAGGACTCAGGAGTAGCCCAAAGCCAAATCTGTTGGTTGATGCAGTGGTTCCATACCCACTGTTGTAACACTCTGACATTCTAATTTAGCATAGTACGCAGAGTCATAGTTAGGCTTATTATAACACAAGGCAAAGATTCAGTTTGCTGCCTTCATCCTATTTCTAAATACCCTGGTATAAGCAAATTGACTTCTTGTTGCCCTTTGACACCCAGCATTCAGGGCACATTTACCACCAGTCCTCCCCCAATTAAGCCTCCAGCTTAGCGGGGTGAGCTCTTCTTCTGAGTTCTTCTTCACTTTAGATTTAACCAAATGGTTGACCTATATGATATATTAGACCTACTGTCGGAGAGTATGTGCAGACGATTACATTGCAGTGAAGAAACAATGAAGACACATTGTCCTATTACTTTCTTTACAGTATAATAACCCAGACAACAAGTATTGCAGGAAGAGTTTGCAGCACCAGAGAAGGTTAGGAGGCTTGTTATTTTTCTAACTTTGAAAGAGGATTCCCTTAAGGCAAACCTACTTTTCTCCAATGGGGTGTAAATAGATTTACAAAAAGTTCTCCAAGATGAACTTAAAGAGGTATTCCAGTTTTTAAATAGTCAGTGGGGGCTGAGCGGCAGTACGCTAGCACAGCCACTACACAATGTCCATCCAGCGTTCAGTTTCCGATGCTGGCGGCTGCCAGAAGCATGCAGTCATTGGTGGTGTTGGACCACACTGACCTGATATTGATAACCTATCCGAAAGATAGGTCATCAATATTTAGATGCTGGAATACACTTTTAAGTCGGGGATGTGGGTACCCAATATGTAATGATTGTAATCAGGAACACATAAGACTGAAGAATACACCTCCTTAACTCATGTCAATGAGATGTCATAAAAGGTAAGTGGTGGACCACAAACTGGGATCTTTACTTCTCTTAAGTAATATACAACGGAGAACTAGACACACCTTGTGTGGTCACTGTGTATTAAAATTGATATCATGTAATGAAATTCACAGGCGTTCCTGAACCTCACTACCAAAACAGAGAACGGGATCTTCTTACCCTCAACATTGGTGGAGGGTACACTGTCATAGATTAAGAGGTTACATACCAAAACAGAGAACAAGGAGCTTCTCATCCTCAAAATTGGTGGGAACCACAGTGGTTACACCATCATAGATTATGAGGGTGCATACTTTATTGAGGTGGCTTGGACTTCTTAGATGTCCTCTGGATGTTCTGTGGCGTTAAGAGGAGCCAACATTCCAAGCTAGGCAAATCATTAGTATTACTACTACAATGTCTCAGTGACATGAATACTTTTCTCAGAAGACTCCTCTAGCAACAACTGCAAAGCCCTACAAACACCAGTGCTTGTTCAGGGTTGTGACAAGTAACTATGGAGTCCATAGTGAACATCAGAAGATATTATGAAAGACTTACTATAATATTGGTCTCTCATTTATTTCCTATTTTCCTCAGTCTTCCAGTACGCAGCATTTTCCCTTTCTTAGTGAAGATGGGACCATGTCTTTTACCCTGATAGTTTTGTATGGGCCATACAAAAAATACGGTGAAAAACTGTTCCATGTAAAATGCCCTCAAAAGACAAGGGGGCTCTGCCTCCGACTGGGGAACAAAATGTTTAGTCTCCAGAAGCGTCAAAGCTTCTTTACTGTCAGAACTGTGAAGCTGTGGAATAGATTTCCTCAGGACGTGGTCACAGCAGGAACAGTGGGAAGTTTTAAAAAGGGTTTAGATGAATTCTTAAAAGTAAACAACATTAATGCTGATGAAAACGTGTAGAAATCTAAGTCTCATTTCCTTCTGGGATTCGCGTCCCCACCTATCCCTTGGTTAAACTTGATGGACTTATGTCTTTTTTCAACCGCATTAACTATGTAACTATATACCCATGGTACTACACTTGTACAGTTCACGAGCAACCTCTGCTCAGGACCTGAAGGTTCCCCTCAAAGAATCTTCTGAGAAGGTTGTGACCCTTAAAGATACATTTTCTGCAGTTTTATTGGCTGTAAGAAAATATTTAGAAAATCCCAGTTTCTCATGTTATATCTTCATATATTCCTATGAAGAAATTTATAATGGCACAAATAACAATAAATGCTCCCAAATTATTTCATGAGAAATTCCAGTATTTACTAAAACAGACATTGCGGGAGAAGCGACTGATCTTTTCGCCTGCCCAAGTGTGTTCTTCTATTTCAAAGTGAAGCCGCAGGTTCTTCACAGCAGGTGGATTTTCAGTCAGGTGAAATATGTATTTGAATGAATTGAGTATAAGCCCAGGAGTGCTGCAGAAATGGCTCAATATATTTTAAATGCGTTAGATACTTCATATTATAATGGAACGTGATCCTATCATCTGTATGGCGTGAATCCAAAGAGACCATGTAAGTGACAGCTGCTTCGAGGCTTGTGATGAAGACTGATCGCTATCGTCTGTGCTAACGTTCTCTTCTTTGAGATCCCTACATTGACATTATACAGTAAGAAAGCCATGTCTGTGCTATAGTTCCCGATGTCGAACTCCGTCTTCTGCTCCCAACCTGGCATCTTCATGCGGCTGCCACTACGGGGAGCTCAATGCAAAGCATTTTTTACAGCTTCCATTGCATTTAATAATAACTGTATACATTTCTATGCACTGAGCTCCCCCTAGTGGTGGTTTCAGACAGCCCTGGACAGAAAGATGTATGGAGATTTATCACTGTATTTATGAAAGTTATCCGTTGTTCATCCATTTAATAAAAATATTTCAGCAGAAATATCTTTTTGAGGGCCCCATGATATTTCTGTACGCTCCACTACCCACATTGATGATGTCCTTAGGTGGAGCATTATATAGATTAGCACACCAAATTCATTGGCAGCTGTATACAGTGAGCTCCCCCTAGTGGCAATTTCAGGTGACGAGATGGGAATAATCTGGATTAGATAGATCAGTGCTGGGTCCCGTCTCACCAAATGTCCCATACCAATGGCATGATCAGTCTGTGTGTTAGGCTACTTTCACACTGGCGTTTCTGGGTCCGCTTGTGAGATCCGTTTCAGGGCTCTCACAAGCGGCCCAAAACGAATCAGTTCAGCCCCAATGCATTCTGAATGGATAAGGATCAGTTCAGAATGCATCAGTTTGGCTGCGTTCGGTCTCCGTTCCGCTTTTGAGGCTGACACCAAAATTATGCTTGCAGCGTTTTGGTGTCCGCCTGACTATCGGAGCCAAACGGATCCGTCCTGACTTACAATGTAAGTCAATGGGACGGATTCGTTTTCACTGACACAATATGGTGCAATTGAAAACAAATCCGTCCCCCATTGACTTTCAATGTAAGTCAGGACGGATCCGTTTTGATTTAGACTTTTTTTTTAAAGAATAATGCAAACTGATTCGTTCTGAACGGATACAAGCATTTGCATTATTGTTGCGGATCCGTCTGTGCAGATACCAGACAGAACCGCACCGAACGCAGGTGTGAAAGTAGTCTTAGGTACATCCCTGGTCTAAGGATGCAGTGACGTAAAGCCCATTACGAGGATGATTGTTTTAGTTGTGCCACTGATAATAGGGTCATGATTTAAGGGGGTTTTGGTGGCGATAAGCTTTTTTTTTTTTTAGAAAGGCCAGAAACTGTCAAAAAAATACATCATACTAACCTCACCAATGCTACTATAGGCCTACTTTGTATGCTGACCATGTTTATCAAGCAATCTCTACATATAATCTTAGTCAATAAAACATGTCATCGCTGTGTAGAGACTCCAAGTTGCAGGAAGGTTGCGCAACTTAAAAATACGTGCGGCTTGTCTGCAACTATTTTAGAAATGTGTCTTGGCCTATTGTACTATGAATTCTGTATTCAGAATGCTATTATTTTCCCTTATAACCATGTTATAAGGGAAAATAATAATGATCGGGTCCCCATCCCGATCGTCTCCAAGCAACCCTGCGTGAAAATCGCACCGCATCCGCACTTGCTTGCAGATGCTTGCGATTTTCACACAGCCCCATTCACTTCTATGGGGCCTGCGTTGCGTGGAAAACGCACAAAGAGGAGCATGCTGCGATTTTCACGCAACGCACAAGTGATCTGTGAAAATCACCGCTCATGTGCACAGCTCCATAGAAATGAATGGGTCCGGATTCAGTGCAGGTGCAATGCGTTCACCTCACGCATCGCACCCGCGCGGAAATATCACCCGTGTGAAAGGGGCCTTAGTGTCCTTGCTCCGTGCCTGTTCAGCTCATGCAGAAGAAATTAACTTCTATGTTATTGATTGCACAGAGGAATTGTGGAAGACGCATAATGCACAGCCCACCAGAATAATACACAGCCTTTTCCCATGAGTGAAGCCAAAATTATAAAAAAAAAATAATACAAATTTTAATAAAAAAAGTGGTAAAGGAGTTATCCCAATTAATTTAAAACTCTTTTTTTTCCTAATTTATCTGTACAACTTTCGTCCCTTTTTGTGGGTTGGCAGCAGCTCACCCGAGACAAGGATGCACTGCAGTAAGCTCTTGCTAGCCCCTTCCTGCCCTGCATAGAAAATAGTCCCTCACACAGAGGTACAGAGATACTCTTGGTATGTAATACCTTCTATGAATAAAGAAGTAGTGACGAGTGAGACTGCAATGAGCTGGACCGTTGTACAGTTAGGCTACATTCACACGTCAGTATTTTTCTATAATCCGAATTTCGGTCCGTTTTTTGCGGATCCGTTGTTCCTGAAAATGTTTCCGTATGTCATCCGTTTTTTGCGGATCCGCAAAAAACGGAAACATGTATACATTTCAATAATCAAATAAAGTTGTTTGGATTTCTTTGAAAAAAAAATGTAAAAAAAAAAAAAATTTGCTATGTGTTTCCAGGAACGGATTCCGCAAAAAACGGAAGACATACGGAATGACATCCGAATGTCTTCCGTTTTTTGCGGAACCATTGACTTTGCATTGTACCAGGATCCGATTTTTCAGGAACATAATAGGACATGTTTTATATTTAAACGGACATGCGGAACGGAACAACGGAAACGAACAGCACACATTGTGCTGTCCGATTTTTTCCAGGACTCATTGAAAATGAATGGGTCCTGATCTGGTCCTGATCTGTTCTGCAAAAAACGGAACAGATCAGGAAAGAAAAAACGGACGTGTGAATGGACCCTTACACAGGACGCCAAATTATGTAGTGGGTCAGGATATGTGTATAATAGTCTATTGTTTGTTCGTGACGCCAATCGCAGCGTGCGCAGGGCACAGTCACAGGGCCCTTTAAGGTGTTATAACTTACGCACCAGGTTAGGAATGCCAGAGTGGTGTAAAGTCTCTGTATGGTAGTGGTAATTGTGTCCTACCTGGGTACAGCTGGACTCCTGGATCCTGGCTCACTTGCAATAAAATGAGTGCGTTGCTAGTAGGAGTAATTGAGGGATTTGCAGCAGAAATTAAGATCCAGACTTGGAATAAAGTTCAAACGTGTCTTTACTAGATGCAGCTTTCATCCAAGTGAGATACAGCATTAGTCTGAAGTCCCAGCAGGTATTGGCAATGTGTGGCAGGAATCTGGCTTCTGCTCTATCATGTGCCTGGAGCTTTTGCAGGAAAAAAGACGTCTGCTTAGTAGCTCTGTAATGTGGCAGGAATTTATCATCTGCGCTATCTGTCTTCTGCTGTATTGGGGACTGACTAGCTGAGGAGAAATATGTCTTCTCCTGGGGTCTCTGAACGTTACTCATAGTTATTGTTACAGGGTATGCTTCTTCCTGTAACTGGAGGTGGCTGCTTGCTTTCTTCTCAGCTGAGGCTGCAAGGCTCAGGCTGGGGATGATGATCAATTGTCTCAGCCGAGACAAGATACTGGCTTTGGATCCCTATATCTGGGAGCTCCTACATGCACAGCCTTCCCCTAGCCGGGGTGGCTGGCACACTACCTTTAACTTCCTTCCCTCCCCATGAGGCAGGATATGGGCCAGCCCACTTCTGCTCATAGAAGGGGGAGCTGAACTGGAATGAACTATTCTAGTTCAGAAACACTAAACTGGCTAAGGCTACTTTCACACTAGCGTTCGTCGGTCCGCTCGTGAGCTCCGTTTGAAGGGGCTCACGAGCGGACCCGAACGCTTCCGTCCAGGCCTGATGCAGTCTGAATGGAGCGGATCCGCTCAGACTGCATCAGTCTGGCGGCGTTCAGCCTCCGCTCCGCTCGCCTCCGCACGGACAGGCGGACAGCTGAACGCTGCTTGCAGCGTTCGGGTGTCCGCCTGGCCATGCGGAGGCGTGCGGATCCGTCCAGACTTACAATGTAAGTCAATGGGGACGGATCCGTTTGAAGATGCCACAATATGGCTCAATCTTCAGGCGGATCCGTCCCCCATTGACTTTACATTGAAAGTCTGGACGGATCCGCTCAGGCTAATTTCACACTTAGCTTTTATATGCCAAAATAATGCAGACGGATCCGTTCTGAACGGAGCCTCCGTCTGCATTATTATGATCGGATCCGTTCAGAACGGATCCGATCGAACGCTAGTGTGAAAGTAGCCTAAGTCCTTGCTGAACACATTGCTGCCACCTGCTGGTGAACATGGAAAATGACAACAATATACATTTACAAGGCTTAGAATGCAGATATATGAGAATATAATGTGAAATTACACAAGATGACAAAGTTAAAGGGGTTGTCCAGGTTCAGAGCTGAACCTGGACAGCCCTCCATTTTCACCCCAGCAGCCCCCCTGACATGAGCATCGGAGCAGTTCATGCTCCGATGCTCTCCTTTGCCCTGCGCTAAATCGCGCAGGGCAAAGGCATTTTTCAGAGTTCCGGTGACGTACCGGGCTCTCCATGGGGCTGACAGGAACCCCGGTGACGTCACCGGCACTGATGGGCGGGATTTAGCGCTGCCCTAGCCAGTAAAACAGCTAGGGCAGAGCTAAAGCCCACCCCTCAGAGCCGGTGACGTCACCGAACACACTGCTGGGCGGAAGTTACCGCCCGGCAGTGTGTTATTAAAAACAAAAGAGCCCGTGCCCTGCGCGATCTAGCGCAGGGCACTGGAGCGCATCGGAGCATGAGATGCTCCGATGCCAGGCTCAGGGGGGCTGCCGGGGTGAAAATAACGGTATGTCCGGGTTCAGCTCTGAACCCGGACAACCCCTTTAATGCCCTTAACAGGTTGTGGGGGGGTAAAAGAGTTTCGTAACATAACTCTGGGATGTTACAAGATCAGTACGTCAGTGATGAGGGGAGGGCAAGGGGGCAGAGAAGCTACTGGGCATGCTAGTCCACCTCAGAATGCACAAGAAGCAGAAACAGCAGGGGGCACTACCAGAGAGGAAAATGTAGTGTACATTAAAAAAAAACCTGACCAATATTTTGATTGCAATAATACTTCATTTGTAATGCTCTATTCATACTACTGATAACACTTGCTGACCGGAGCAGGTACATGTATGACGGGACTTTGATAGCATTCGGCTGGCGGCTATCTTCTGTGTATAGTGTTTTAGTTGTGCAAAAATCCCTTTAAGTAACAACATAATGAGCTAAAGCTCATCCGCTCCTAATATCCTTCCAATGATCTCTCTGTTGGCAGAGTCTTTGTGTTATCTGCCATGGAACGATCTTTTGAGTCATCCCATTCAATATTATGGATCAGGATGAATATAATCCTCAACCGAATCCAAACATTTAGAGGATCTACTGCCAGTGTTCCTACACAAACAGTGTCGTCCCGGTATTCAGCCTGCGCCTATGGCTGGTATTACCACGGTGGGAGTCAGCGATCATTGCTTCATTACAAGCTTAGCCCGATCAATACAGTAAATGGACAGGCGGGCTGATTGTTGCATAAAACGGTTGCATCTCAGGGGGGAATTAATTAAACTGACCTTGTTTTCTGCAGAATGGAGCAATTAGAGAGATGAATTTACTACTCAGGCTTAAAGGGAAAAAAAACAAGAATATAAAACCGCCACGTTGTCTATATGGGTGTAGTTAGAATAATATCACTCATTAAAGGGGTTGTCTCGCTTCATCAAATAGCATTTATTATGTAGAGAAGGTTAATACAAGGCACTTACTAATGTATTGTGATTCTCCTTATTGCCTCCTTTGCTGGATTCATTTTTCCATCACATTATATACTGCTCGTTTCCATGGTTATGGCCACCCTGCAATCCAGCAGTGGTGGTCGTGCCTGCTCACTATAGATAAAAGCACCAGCCTATGTGAGCTCCCAGGGTCTTGGCCACCAGAGAGGCCGGCGCTTTTTCCTATAGTGTGCAAACACGACCACCACTGATGGATTGCAGGATGGTCGTAGCCATGGAAATGAGCAGTGTATAATGTTTCCATTATTCCACCTAGGAAAGGAGGCAATATGGAGAATCACAATACATTAGTAAGTGCCTTGTATTAACTTCCTCTACATAATAAATGCTATTTGCTGAAGTGAGACAACCCCTTTAAGGAGCTGTCATCTAGAGATTAAGGCCTCATGCACACGACCGTATGTACAGTCATGTGAAAAAATTAGGACACCCTTTGAAAGCATGTGGTTTTTTGTAACATTTTTAATAAAAGGTTATTTCATCTCCGTTTCAACAATACAGAGAGATTAAAGTAATCCGACTAAACAAAGAAAACTGAAGAAAAGTCTTTTCCAGATCTTCTGTAAATGTCATTCTACAAAAATGCCTATTCTAACTGAGGAAAAAGATAGGACACCCTCACATGTATTCCCTCTTAAATTGGCTCAGATCTCACACAGGTATATCACACCAGGTGCACATAATTAGTAGATCGTTACTCTGCATGTTGAATGAGGCTTGCCCTATTTAAACCTCAGACATTTAGTTTGGTGTGCTCCTGACTGTTGAAGTGAGAGTGAGCACCATGGTGAGAGCAAAAGAGCTGTCAGAGGACTTCAGAAAAAAGATTGTAGCAGCCTATGAGTCTGGGAAGGGATTTAAAAAGATCTCAAAAGATTTTGAAATCAGCCATTCCACTGTCCGGAAGATAGTCTACAAGTGGAGGGCTTTCAAAACAACTGCCAACATGCCCAGGACTGGTCGCCCCAGCAAGTTCACCCCAAGAGCAGACCGCAAGATGCTAAAAGAGGTCTCCAAAAACCCTAAAGTGTCATCTCGAGAACTACAGCAGGCTCTGGCTACTGTTGATGTAGAAGTACATGCCTCTACAATCAGAAAGAGACTGTACAAGTTTAACTTGCATGGGAGGTGTGCAAGGAGGAAACCTTTGCTTTCCAAGAGAAACATCGAGGCCAGACTGACATTTGCCAGATAAAGTTGACAAAGACCAGGACTTCTGGAATAATGTTCTTTGAACAGATTCAATCCAAAATTGAATTATTTGGACACAACAGCAGAGGACATGTTTGGCGTAAACCTAACACAGCATTCCAAGAAAAGAACCTCATACCAACTGTGAAGCATGGAGGTGGAAGTGTCATGGTTTGGGGCTGCTTTGCTGCAGCAGGACCTGGTCAGCTCACCATCATAGAATCCACGATGAATTCTACTGTGTATCAGAAGGTGCTTGAAGAACATGTGAGACCATCAGTTAGAAAATTAAAGCTGAAGCGGAACTGGACCATGCAACATGACAATGACCCAAAACATACTAGTAAATCAACCAAAGATTGGCTGAAAAAGAAGAAATGGAGAGTCCTGGAATGGCCAAGTCAAAGTCCAGATTTGAATCCCATTGAGATGCTGTGGGGTGACTTGAAAAGGGCTGTACGTGCAAGAAACCCCTCAAACATCTCACAGCTGAAAAAGTTCTGCATTGAGGAGTGGGGTAAAATTTCCTCAGACCGATGTCGAAGACTGGTAGATGGCTACAAGAACCGTCTCACTGCAGTTATTTCAGCCAAAGGAGGTAACACTCGCTATTAGGGGCAAGGGTGTCCTATCTTTTTCCTCAGTTAGAATAGGCATTTTTGTAGAATGACATTTACAGAAGATCTTGAAAAGACTTTTCTTCAGTTTTCTTTGTTTAGTCGGATTACTTTAATCTCTCTGTATTGTTGAAACGGAGATGAAATAACCTTTTATTAAAAATGTTACAAAAAACCACATGCTTTCAAAGGGTGTCCTAATTTTTTCACATGACTGTATTTTGTGGTCCACAAAACACGGATCTGCAAAATATGGATGGTGTTCGTGTGACGTCCATGCTGCATCTGTTTTGTTTTGTTTTTTGCACCCAAGAATAGGACATGCTCTATTGTTTGCGGAACGGACATACGGATGTGGAAAGGACACGGATCACCCATGTGATTTCCGCATCCGTATGTCAATTCGACAAAAGGATAGAACATGTCCTGTACATGGTGGCAAACTGTGGACCATTATCCCATTGAAGACAATTGTTCTTCCAAAAAATTGATGCAAAATGGACGTTATTTTGCGGATTTGCAAAATGGCCACATTTGAGTTATTCATTTTGACCTAAATAGGTCAAATAGAGGTTTTACATAATTGGCTATGGATGTTCTTCACTGTTGGCTGCTTTGTAGTTCTTCCATTGAGACTATAGGTTATATACAGTCTCAAGAGGGTGTCTAAAGTAGTCTGAAAACCACGTTGTGTTTCATCATTGGCTCAGGCTGCTGCTTTAACCCCATCCACTATGGGTTAGTTCTTAGTTATACCCGTATTTTTGCCCTATAAGATGCACCACCCTATAAGGCATCTATGTTTTAGAGGAGAACAAATATTTTTCATTAGACCTCAGATCAGACCAGCAATCAGACCCCCAATGTTAATAAGACCCTCAATCAGACCTCAGATCAGACCCTCAATCAGACCTCAGATCAGACCCCCAATCAGACCTCATATCAGACTCCCAATGTTAATAAGACCCCATTAAGACCTCAGCTCAGACCCAATCGTGAATGAACCCAATCAGACCTCAGATAAGAGCTCCAATATAAATAAGACCCCCTCATTCAGACCTCAGATAAGACCCCCATACCTCAAATGAGACCCCCATGCCTCAGATCAAACCCTTGTGCCTCAGATCAGCCCACATGCCTCAGATCAGACCCCCATGCCTCAGAGCAAATAAAATAAAAATAAAAATCTATTTATCTCTCCTGCTCTGGGCGCCGCCCGTCCTAGGATCCAGCTCTCTGCTGCGCGCTGTGCTGTGACCCAACGCGCACAGCGCGAGGTCACAGAGTGTCCTCACGCTGTGCGCAGTCACAGCACAGCCGACGGCAGAGGATCAGGAAGTGGTGAGTACAGGGCTCGGGGACCACTCCATTCACCCCTTCCCGGTCCTCCGGTACTAATGAGTGCTTCCATAATAAAAGCGCTCATTAGTATTCGCCCCATAAGACACAGGGGCATTTTTCCCCACTTTTAGGGGAAAAAGTGCGTCTTATAGGGTGAAAAATACAGTATATAAGTTCAGTCATCTCCATTGAGACTTCATCTTTCCTGATATCCCTAAATCCCCTGGGAAACTAGTGATTACACAGATAAAGGCTCTCCTGGTCTACAGTTTTTTTTTTGAAGTTGCGCTCATTACATATAACCTCATTCCTCCTCTGTATTCCCTCTTCGACATTCTCTTGTTTTAGAAGAGGATGCAGGAGCCTTGGAGATTTAAACAGCAGGTAGCAGGATAGTTAAAACCCGGCAACGTATGACAGATAATCCCTTATCTCTGCAGGAAACCCCAGTTGCATCAATTTGTTCTTTTTGGAAATGTTCATTGCTCGACTGAGTTTGCTGCATCAGATGCTGAACCCTTAAAAATGAAAGACTTAGAACTAAAACTACAAAGGCAGATTGGCAAGAAATACTGCTCCAGATGTGCACGGCGCTTATGGAGAAAATTGCAAATACCAGCAGACTCAAAACATACAATTTGGCTCTCAACATTGCCAAACAAAAGTACTTCACCTCTCTCATCTCCTCACTCTTAAATAACCAAAAACGACTCTTTGACACTTTTCATTCCCTTCTAAGCCCTAAAGTTCCAGAACCTGTCACTGACCTCTGCGCTGATGGCATGGCCACTTACTTCAGAGACAAGATTGGCAGTATCCGGCAGGAAATAATCTCCCAGTCCCCAAATAATTTCAATCCTCCTCCCTCCAATTCCTCCACATGCTCTCTCTCCTCTTTTGACCCTATAACAGAGGAAGAAGTCTCCAGGCTTCTCTCTTCTTCTCAACCCACGACCTGTAGCAGTGATCCTATTCTATCACACCCTGTCCTCTCCCCGGCCGTCATCACTCACCTAACTACAGTTTTTAACCTCTCTCTCTCTTCTGGTATCTTTCCCTCCTCTTTCAAACACTCTATTATAACCCCACTACTAAAGAAAACATCTCTTGATCCGACCTGTGTTGTTAACTACCGACCTGTTTCTAACCTCCCCTTAATCTCTAAACTCCTTGAACGTCTTGTCTACTCTTGCTTAATAAGCTACCTCTCGGCAAATCCTCTTCTTGACCCATTACAATCTGCCTTCGCCCTCTTCACTCCACAGAAACTGCCCTTACTAAAGTGTCTAACAATCTCCTAACAGCAAAAGAAATGGTGACTATTCGCTACTGATTCTGCTGGATCTCTCTGCAGCGTTTGATACCGTAGACCATAAACTCCTCCTCACCATGCTCCACTCAATTGGCCTTAAGGACACTGCTCTCTCTTGGTTCTCTTCCTATCTCTCTGGCCACTCCTTTAGTGTATCATTCGCTGGCTCTTCTTCTCCTCCTCTTCCTCTTGATGTCAGCGTTCCTCAGGGCTCAGTACTAGGTCCTTTACCCTCCCCCCTCTATACAGCCCCCATCGGACAGACTATCAGTAGATTTGGCTTTCGATACCATCTCTACGCTGACGACACCCAACTATACACTTCATCCCCTGACATCACCCCTGCTTTACTCCAAAACACCAGTAATTGTCTGGCAGCTGTCTCTAATATCATGTCCTCTCTGTATCTAAAACTGAACCTCTCAAAAACTGAACTTCTCGTCTTTCCCCCATCTACTAACTCACCTAAACTTGATATTTCAATTTCGGTCTGCAGCACTATCATAACTCCTGTGCAACATGCCACATTTGACTCTGATCTTTCCTTTGTTCCCCATATTCAATCACTTACACGCTCTTGTCGTCTGCACCTCGAGAATATCACCAGAATCTTCCCTTTTCTTACGGCGGAAACGGCAAAAGCTCTTGTTGTTGTCTTGATTCATTCTTGTCTTGACTACTGCAACACATTACTAATCGGTCTCCCTCTCAACTAAAATCTCCCCCTTCAGTCTGTTCTAAATGCTGCAGCCAGGCTCATCTATCCATCCAACCGCTACACTGATGCTACTAGTCTGTGCCAGTCACTTCACTGGTTGCCCATCCACCACAGAATACACCTTCAGCCACAAAGCTCTCCAAAGTGCTTAACCTCCGTGTATCTCCTCCCTCATCTCCATCTACTACCCTACTAGTGCTCTCCGTTCTGTTAGCGACCTAAGATTAATAACCTCCATAATCTCACTCCCATCTTCAAGACTTTTCTCGAGCTGCACCTACTCTCTGGAATACTCTGCCCCGGAATAGTAGGTCAATTCACAACTTCTCCCCCTTCAAACGTGCCTTAAAAACACATCTTTTCAGGCAGGCTTATCAAGCTACCCAAAATGACTTTTCCCAGACTAAACCTTTCCCCCACCAACTCCTCTGGCCTAAACTCGATCCTCTAGTAGTCCCAATCCCGAAGCAGATCAGCCGGCACCGCTCCTGTCAGTTCAATAATGGCTCAGATCCTACTTATCACAATCAACTACCTTATGTGTCACCCCCAATTCCTCATAGATTGAAAGCTCTTGCGAGCAGGGCCCTGACTCCTAGTGCTTCAGTTGAATAGTAGCCAGTTACTTCTGTTTTGTACATGAACCCTATGAATTTGTAAAGCGCTGCAGAATATGGTGGCGCTATATAAATAATTTTTTTAATTAATATTATTAATATTATTAAATCTTGCAGCCACATCTCTTAAAGTGAATGTTCACATTATGACATTTTTAGTTCAAGCATTCTGTGCTGATTCATTTATTAATATATTATATTTTTTAGGGGTCAGAGCTCTGTTTTTCTGAGACAGTGCCCGGGTTAGACTGGCCATAGTAGACCTTAAAGCTGTGATGGCTAACCCCAGAACTCCAGCTGTGATAAAACTACGACTCCCAAGATGTACACTTGCTTGGCTAGAAGTGAATGGAGCATGCTGGGAGTCGTAGTTTCACCACAGCTGAGTGCCAGGCCGGAGGTTAGCCATCACTTCCCTACAGGGAAACTGAAAGCCCATGCCCAGGGGGACCCAAAAATCCCTCCTCATGGCCTCTGTCAATTTTGACCTGCCTACAACATGGGGTCACTTTTAGTTTTTTCGCCAGGGCTACTTTAATATCCCAGTCCACCCCTGAACAGTGCCCTTAGTCCGCTGTATAGACCTAGAGTTAAAGGAGTATTCCTCTTTTTGCAATTTTCAGCATCAGTTGACAGGAATCAGCACGTGTTATAACTTATCACTCACTAATAGTGATTGTCTATTGGTAATGCCCCATTTTCCTGCACTCCATCGCAGTCACACGATATTTTCCACTGTATCCCGATAACATCTGAGGAGTGGCAAGGCTTGTAAGGCTCTGTCGCCATAACATCATCAGTGTCATGTTTTGCTCACTGTCATGGACCTTGCCCTGTAGATGTGATGCTACAGACACTCCCCATGAGTCTCAAATGAGTCAAAATGCCCTCAGAGCTTCATCATCTGATGTATATAATGCAGTTAGGTTAAAATATCGCAAGAATGGGGCCGTGCTCCCCATTTGATTGGAGCGACAGATGCATGCGTGTCTGCTGCTCTATTCAACCCTATGGGATTGCAAGTGTTTTTCTATCTACAGCAGCCCCATTCTGTTATAGCTATCACCATTTTGGCTAACTTTTAATAGTATGGGTGTTTTCGCATGCGACGATGCCCATGTTATTCTTTTTTTGTTCATTTTATTTTGGGGAAAGTGGGGTGATTTTACGTTTAAAGTTTTTTATAATATTTTCAAAACTTTTTTCTTTTTTTAAATTACTTTTCATCAGATTGCAACTTTTGCAGAATAATGGAAATTGCTCCATTATTCTCTATAGAAATCACTATATCACAGTTTAGTGCTTCCACCTAGTGGCCTGAACTGGGATATACTAACAATAAGCCTGGAAGCCTAGTACAGTCTGCGGCTCATTTTTAGAACAGGGTGCTTTCCCTAATCTCCGCTGGGGGAAGATGCGTCTGAGCACGAAGCCCGAGCTCCCGTTTTTTAACACTCTCAGATGCCGTGGTGACATTTGACAAATGCCACAAGGGGGCCCACTGAGATTTATCGCCCAAGGGCCCACATGAGCCTGGAGCCGGCCCTGAGAAGATTGATCCATTGACCTGAACAGTCGTTGATCATCGGCATCACCAGCAACTAATTCGGTACACCGGTGCTGGCACTCCTAACACTATAAGAGTCCTAGCGATGCTCCACTAACTTGGTTATTTCATAATGAATCTCATTTTAAGGGATATTCCCATCTGGGACATTTATGACATATCCATAGGATGGGGCCCCCAAGTGTACAGACAGGAAGTCACGCATTCGCGGCCAACCTTCGTTCACTGCTATGGAACTTCAGAAAATAGCTGAGAGCTAGTTTGCAATTTTCCGAAGTCCCATAGTGGTAAATGAACAGGTGGCCGCGCTTCTGCTGCTTGTTCTCCGGTCTCTGCTATGGAACTTCCGAATACAGCTGAGCATGCGCGCTATTTTTGGAACTCCCATAACGATGAATGGAAAGGACTCCCTGCATGCGCAATGTGCTCTCCGGTTTACTTCAGGCCCCTGTTCTGGAGAGATGAGCGGGTCTCAGATGTGGGACCCCCACCTATAGAACATTTATGACACATCCTATCGATTTGTACCATATATGCCCCAGATGGGAATACCCCTTTAACCTCCTCCCTGAGAAAATCAAGCATACACTCCTGAAACCAAAGAATGCAAAATAAAGACACAGAATAAAGATACAGAACACAATAATTGGGGAATAAATGGCCAAATTGTTTATTTAAAATATTTACAAAAATGGCAAACCCCTGACTCACAGAGAGTCACCCTCCAGCACTCAGGAGAGGAAAACCCCCTGTGGAGGAAACCTCTAGGGAACCATGGCTGGAGGGCTGCCCTTCCCTTGGGCTTAGAGGGTAATGCCACTATGTGGCTGCCACATAAATAGTAGGAGCGGATGGGGGGTGCAGCAGCCGGGCTTATCTGGTTGACTAGGCGGATGTCCCTTTTCTCCCATTGGGCGATGGGCTTCCTGCTAGAACCTCCAAATTTCGTCAAGGTGCGGTGGGCGGGGGTAGTCAAGCTCAAGGTCCTCAGGCCATCAAGTACGGCACCAAATATGGCTGCTCGCCCGCTTTTTACAAGGGTTTTTCCCTTATGACACGTGTGCTTGTGATGTCACCGGTGTCTATGACTAATGTTCTGTAGGGTTAACCCTTTAGTGACTGTCAATGTGCCTACTGCAGAGGCCATTAACCCTTTCCTGATTGCATGGTGTCAATATACTCCAGTTTTGATAACCGCCATATATTTATGGTCCCCCGACAATCGCAGGGTTTCCTGCTTCGGGGGAGCAGGTTTGTTCTGTTACTGACAGCTACTGGCCCAGGTACCGATACCTATCACCTAAACCAGCGGCTCTCATATAACCCCTTCCAGACCGCACCATGTAAATGAACAGACTAACAGCATGGTCCATTCATTTCTATATGTGACCCTCGACCCTATCCAGAGACCCCACTTGAGGACGGCGCAGCAGGAGGCACAGTGCTTAGCGGTTACAGACACCATTGGGCACAATGCTTGATGGTTACATATCTCCAATCCTTTGGACAGGGGGATAACTTGTCTTCATGGGACAACCCCCTTTAAGGACTTATCTAAAAATAAAGACTAGGGTCCAAGCTACATAGGATAATTTAGATCATTACAAAAATCCCAGTAGGAGGTGTACAGTGAGGAAACAGGAAAATGCCACCTCCCTTCTAATCTAACTGATTAGCAGCATTTATTTCCTATTGACTATATAGTGCCAACATATTTGATAGCAACGTACAGCGATTGTCCCTATTCTCAAGTAACTACAGTATATATTTTTTTGTGGGGTGAGAATTACCTGTGGACTACTAGGCAGTAACCCACCCAAACACAGCGAGAACATACAAACCTCAAACACATCTTTCTTTTGGTCATATTCAGAAGGGCTTTTCCGGGCATCAGATATTGATGACCTATCCGGTGGATCACAACGTGGGGGGTCTGACACCCATCATCCCCACGATCAGCTGCTTTGAGCTGCTGCAGCACCAGAAACTACAATGTATAGGGCTAGAGGCAGCCCTCCATACACTACACAGTGTAGTGGCCGTGCCGGTGAATTGGAGCTGAGTTTCAGTACAGCAGTGTCAGAAACTACACAGTGGATGGAGCCTTCTGCTTCCGATCCATACACTGTTAGGTTCCAGCTCCGCAGAAGTCTGAAACAACTGATTGGTGTGGAAACTGGGTGTTGGACCCCCACTGATCTGTTATTGATAACCTATCCTGAGAATAGGTTATCAGTATCTGAAGAGGTTCTGAAGAACCTCTTTTAATGGGTTATCCAAGAATAAATCAGACCTTCAGATGTAGGAGGGAAGCAGAATTGCCGGGAGCCACACAGACTGATCCAGCAGTGGGGACCAGGTGAGTATCATCATCACTGTGGGTCGACAACATCTTCAGGTCTGATTTAGTCTTGAGTAACCCCATAAAACCACTGAAGCCACCATGCAGCACCCAACGTGGGCAGCATTGCTCAACACAACTCACCCTCATCCCTGAAATGTTGGTAGTGCTTGTTGGTAGAACAGGTGACATTATTTGCCTATTTTAACAGTTGTAGTTTCAAAGACAGTGGAGGAGATTTATCAAAATTGGTGCAAAAGCAAACTGGCTTAGTTGTCCATATCAACCAATCAGATTGATCCTTTCCTCTGAAAAATTAAAGGTGGAATATGATTGGTTATATGCAGGGGCGTAACTACCATAGCGGTAGACCATGCTACTGCCATAGGGCCCAGGGCAAGAGGGGGCCCAGTCTTAGTTGGGATTATCTCCTCTTCTACTGTAGGTGAACCTATGAGACCATGCTTTGCTAATTTGCATCTTGAGAGGTGCACATTTCCACCAGGCTCAGTACATTGGTCTGATGAAGAAAAAGCGGAGCCTCGTAATCTGTCAGTTAGTTTGTGTGTTTCGAAACAATGTAGCCTTTTCTGAATGTTCCATTTCTTTCAGCAGATTTTCCATGAAGCGTCCCCTTTTAACATATGTGTGCCTTTTTTTTGTTTTGACAGATACAGAGAAATTCATATTCAGTTTTATTCGACGAGAGGTTTTCCATTCCTCTCGATCCGCTGGCGCTGGAAGAGAATAGCCTGAGGTTTTCTATATTTGCGATAGATGGGGATGAAAGAAATATCAGCACGGGAGTAGCAGAGCTGAAATTATCCGACCTGGATCTGACTGTGAGGCCTTTCAATACATGGATATACCTCCAAGACGTCAATAAGGTTAGTTCACTTTGATAAGGAAATCGCACTTAAAGGGGTCGTCTCACTTCAGTAAATGGCATTTATCATGTACAGAAAGTCAATACAAGGCACTTACTAATGTATTATGATAAGGTGGCCACTTGCAGAACCCCAAAAAGGAGGATATCTGTGATCACACCCTGAAAAAGAGGACATCGTACCGGTGACAGTGGCGCACAATAGTTCAATACTAGACCATGCAAATAAATTCTTAAAAAATCAGACAATGTGATTTTCTAGATTTTTTTTCTCATTATGTCTCTCATAGTTGAGGTATGCCTATGATGAAAGTTACAGGCCTCTCTCATCTTTTTAAGTGGGAGAACTTGCACAATTGGTGGCTGACTAAATACTTTTTTGCCCCACTGTATATCAATGCATTGCATAAAAGGAGGCTTGGACTGCTTCAGAGAATTCTCCAAATGGCACCGGACTTCCAAGACTTAGTTTAGATATTTGGCTATGAAAGCTCTTTTCAGAGAAATCATATCTGTCATTTAAGTATTTCTTTGCCATTTTGTAGAAAAAAACAAAAATCAGCTTCACATTTTCTAGCTAGATCTGGAGTAAGCTGTTTCAACCTGGAGTTCAGTGCAATGCCTTCTCTAAGTCTTCTCTCAAGTTTGCCATTCAGATCTGTCATTAGCTTGTACGCTGAGGTGATACAGAAGGATTTGGCCTCCAGAACTTCAGTGCAGTCAGAGAATAATTTCAGAGCATGGCTGAGAAATAGAAAATAAATAAGCCTCTGACACATCACAGGTGTTTTCTCCAAAGAACGTCTGCAGAACTTTAGGGCATTCCTCCTCATCTAAACTTTGGAAATAACTTGTCTGGGGTTTCCAGTTCAGAAGAATCCGGTCAATAGATGGAAGTAGTGACAACCACCTTGTCACAACATACATGACGCAAAAGATTGAATTCATCAACTTCAAGAAATTCACAGAATTCCCTCAGTTGTGCTGTCCTACTAGCTGAGATACTGACATGGCTATACACCTTGAGCACAACATTATCAACATCAAAATCCACTTTTCCTGCAGCAAACTTGGATGTATTGTGGACTTTGTGAGCAAGACAGTTCCTTATGAGACCGTTTCAGTTTCTGAAACATTGTTCTTTTACTGGCATTGTCTGCTGTGTAAGCCGACATGTTGGTCAAATCCAGACCAGCCTGATCTAGCTTGGAGAGGAGTTGGTTGGTCATAGCTTCAGAAGTTTCATTACTATCGCTGTAAAAATCAAGCAGCAGATGTTGCACCTCTTTCTCAACATGAAAATATCTGAGTACAACTGGAAAACACTTAGTTGCACCTTTATTTGAAGCATCTGTTGCCAATGAATATGCCAGGTTGTGTTCTTTAATGTAGTCTATGTGCCTCTGCACAGAATAGGGAGCTAGCACATTTTCACATAGAGATTTTGCTTTGGTTTTCCCACAGGTCACACTTAGCAATAGAGAAGTCATTGTAAATCTCTCTATCAACTTTAAAGGGAACCTGTCACCTGGGTTTTGTGTATAGAGCTGAGGACATGGGCTGCTAGATGGCCGCTAGCACATCCGCAATACCTAGTCCCCATAGCTCTGTGTGCTTTTATTGTGTAAACAAAACTATATGATACATATGCAAATGAACCTTAGATGAGTCCTTTCCCTGAGATGAGTCCAGCGTGAAGGAGCCCAGCACCGCCCCGCATCCTCAGAATCTCCCCGACGTCAGAAAGCTAGAGCGCCGTAATCTCGCGATGCGTGAGCTAGTGCGTGCGCAGTTCGTTCCCTGAGGCTGATGCCAGCACAGGGAAGGAACACTATGACGACAATGCCCATGTGCTAGCTCGCGCATCGCGAGATTACGGTGCTCTAGATTTCTGACGTCAGGGAGCAAGGAGGAGATTCTGAGGATGCGGGGCGGTGGTGGGCTCCTTCACGCTGGACTCTTCTCAGAGACAGGACTCATCTAAGGTTCATTTGCATATGTATCAAATCGTTTGTTTTTTTTACACAATAAAAGCACACAGAGCTATGGGGACTGGGTATTGCGGATGTGCTAGCGGCCATCTAGCAACCCATGTCCTCAGCTCTATACACAAAATCCCAGTGACAGGTTCCCTTTAATGCCACAGTCCACACTTCTGTAAGAGTGATAGTGCTTCACTGCATGATACAGCACATATTTTGTCATTCACAGGGGCGTACATAGAGAAGAAGGGCCCCATAGCAAGGATCAAACCAGGCCCCCACACAGGACAAAAAGGTTTCTGCCTAAACCCTTTTCAATGACCGTTGGGGCATTTTTTCCCTGCCTTGTTTGCTAAAAATTGTTCCTTTAGGGTAGAGTCCTGATTTTCACCTCCAGTAGAAGAGGGCATAATCTCAACTAAGACTGGGCCCCCTCTTGCCCTGGGCCCCATAGCAGTTGCCTGGTCTACCGCTATGGCAGTTACGCCTCTGGTCATTCAGAGGTGACTGGGTATTAGTAAATAAATGATGCTAGGGAGGATGCACCTGCACTCCGCACATTCAGCCTGTGCTTGTATCAGCATGCTGCTCTATAGCTCCATCTGCATACTGTACAGAAGGCATGAAATTCATCTTTCCCGCTATTTGTACGGATGCTGTGCCGACCACTCAGAGCTGGAACTAGTTTTTCTTTTTGGCATTGTTGTATGTAGCAGAATTTAAGTATCTGAAGAATGGACCTTCTGTGGCTAACCACTACGTGTAATGCTGTTAAAACAATGAAGGAAAAGATATTTATTGTGATTTTGCCCCCCCCCCCGCCAATCAGGCACTGATAACATAGCTTTTTTCCCCACTTAATTGTTAAGAAGGTCTTCCTTGAAACAGCAGCCCCGCCGCCGATTACCACCATAGGCTTCAGGCCTGAGGCCTATGCGGTAGTAAAACCTGTTGCAGGCACGCGATGACGTCATCACGCGCGCCTGTGTCGCGATTCTGCGAGCAAGCGCAGGTGAGTATTTAGCTTTTATTATTTATTTATTTTTATTTTTTTTATGTGCAAACTTTGGTGGACATGAGGGGGGTGCACACAGGAGGACATGTGGGGGAAAAATATGGTCGGATACTGTGTGGGGGCAAATTATTATGGGAGGGATTACTATGTGGGCGCAATAATTATTGGAGGGATTACTATGTGGGGGCAAATTACTATATGCGCAATGTGGGGGAAACGACTGAGTGGGGGACACTACTGTGTGGGGGAAAAAACGGTATGGGGGCAGTGTGGGGGAAATTACTGTGTGTGGGCAGTGTGGGGCAAACTACAATATGGGGGCAGTGTGGAGAAACTACCGTGTGGGGGAAACTACTGTGTGGGGCAGTTTGGGGGAAATTACTGTGTGGGGGACACTACTGTGTGGGGGCAATGTGAGGGAAACTACTGTATGGGGGCAGTGTGGGGCAAATTACTGTATGGGGCAGTGTGGGGGAAATTACTGTGTGGGGGCAGTGTGGGGCAAACTACAATATGGGGGCAGTGTGGAGAAACTACTGTGTGGGGGAAACTACTGTGTGGGGGCAATGTGGGGGAAACTACAGTATTGGGACAGTGTGGGGCAGTGTGGAGAAACTACTGTGTGGGGGAAACTACTGTGTGGGGCAGTTTGGGGGAAATTACTATGTGGGGGACACTACTGTGTGGGGGCAATGTAAGGGAAACTACTGTATGGGGGCAGTGTGTGGAAAATTACTGCGTGGGGGCAGTGTGGGGCAAACTACTGTGTGGAGGCACTGTGGGGGAAACTACTGTGTGGGGGAAACTACTGTGTGGGGGCAGTGTGGGGGAAACTACTGTGTGGGGGCAGTGTGGGGGAAACTACTGTGTGGGGGAAACTACTGTGTGGAGGCAGTGTGGGGGAAATTACTGTGGGGGGGTAGAGTGGGGCAAATTACTGTGTGGGGGCAATGTGGGGCAAATTACTGTATGGGGCAGTGTGGGAGGAATTACTGTGGGGGGCAGTGTGGGTAAAATGACTGTGTGTGGGCAGTGTGGGGCAAATTACTGTGTGGGGGAAATTACTATATGGGGCAATGTGGTGGAAATTACTGTGTGGGGCAAATTACTGTGTGGGGGCAGTGTAGGGGAAATGACTGTGTGGGGGCAGTGTGGGGGAAATGACTGTGTGGGGGCAGTGTGGGGGAAACTACAGTATAGGGGCAGTGTGGGGGAAATGACTGTGTGGGGGCAGTGTGGGGGAAATGACTGTGTGGGGGCAGTGTGGGGGAAATGACTGTGTGGGGGCAGTGTGGGGGAAACTACAGTATGGGGGCAGTGTGGGGGAAATTACAGTATGGGGCAGTGTGGGGGGAAATTACAGTATGGGGCAGTGTGGGGGAAATTACTGTGGGGGGCAGTGTGGGGGAAATTACTGTGGGGGGCAGTGTGGGGGAAATTACTGTGGGGGACAGTGTGGGGGAAATTACTGTGGGGGCAGTGTGGGGGAAATTACTGTGGGGGCAGTGTGGGGGAAATTACTGTGGGGGGCAGTGTGGGGCAAATTACTGTGTGGAGGCAGTATGGGGCAAATTACTGTGTGGAGGCAGTATGGGGCAAATTACTGTATGGGGCAGTGTGGGGCAAATTACTGTATGGGGCAGTGTGGGGCAAATTACTGTATGAGGCAGTGTGGGGCAAATTACTGTTTGGGGGCAGTGTGGGAGGAATTACTATATCGGGGAAGTGTGGGGGAAATTACTATATGGGGCAGCATGGGGGGCTGTGCTATTGGGGAGGCACTGTCAGGGCAATTCTATTATTTCTGGGGACACTATAGAGGGATTATCGCCTGGAGCACAATATAGGGTGTTATTATTACTGGGGGTCTCTAGGGGACATTATAGCTGCTGTGGACACTACAGGGACATTTGGGGTAATTTATCAAACTGGTGTAATGCAGAACTGGCTTAGTAGCCCCTTTGCAGCCAATCAGATTCCACCTTTCATTTTTGACAGCTCTTTTGGAAATCCAGTTTTACTTTAATCCAGTTTGATAAATTACCCCAATTATGTCTATTAGGGTCACTATTTTTTCCGCAGTATAGTACCTGGGGCATTGGGGGGCACAACGGGCACAGTATTGGGGGTGGCAGGATGACACTGTGGGGACACCAGGATGGGGAGGTTGATGGAAAAATTTAGAAATCTAACGTGTCTGTGTTACAAACTCTGTAGAGACGAGATGTGGCTGAAAGAATTTGTCATGGCGGTCTAACGGAGGAGAAGAGGAAAGAGAAGGTCTACATGATAGGAGATGTCCATGGATGTAAGAGGTATGTGGTCAAGTATTGGGGGTGGGGGCACCAGAGAAAGGACCCGCCCCAGGTGCCAAACACCCTGGGCGCGCCACTGTAATACAGTACCAGCAGTGTAAGATGCTGTCCATACATTTTCTGCATTCTATACTTACAGCTGCCTATGGAGTGCACTTCGAAGCCAGAGCATGATTGGAACTTCAAACTCGTTGTATACTTAGCAATGGCTGTCCTGCGATACACCAAGTAGTACTGCCCTGGCTGAGGAGCAGGGGATATGTTTGGCAATAAAGAGAGGACAAGCAGGATCTCGGCTGGCTCTGTGATTGGCCAACTAGAATGCATGGCCTTCTGCGACGTCTCTGTGGCTGCAATTTGAGAGAGGAGCTGAGGCTGTATATAATTATATATGTATAGCTGCTATAACCTAGGCGTCCACTGCATATAATAATGTATGTACAGCTGGTATAAGTTATACATCTTCTTGTAGATAGTGATATGGACCATGCTGAAATAACCTGCATATCTCCTGTATATAATTATATATGTATGGCTGGTATAAGTTATACATCTTCTTGTATATAGTGATATGGAACATGCTAGTATATAATATACCAGAAGATGTATAACTTATACCAGCTGTACATATATAATTATATACAGGAGATGCCCAGGTTATACCAGCATGGTCCATATCACTATAGATGTATAACTTATACCAGCTGTACATATATAATTATATACAGGAGATATGCAGGTTATTTCAGCATGGTCCATATCACTATCTACAAGAAGATGTATAACTTATACCATCCATCAGGGGCGTAGCTAAAAGCTCATGGGCCCTGGTGCAAGAGTTCAGCTTGGGCCCCCGTCCCTCAGTGCTTGTTGGCAAGGGGCAGAGGAGCACATAGCTTTCCTGCTGCCTGAGGCAAACATTGAAAGGGCCCCTGCCAGCCATACATATATAATTATATACAGGAGATACCCAGGTTATAGCAGCATGGTCCATAACTGTATACAAGAAGATGCATCTTCTTGTGTTTACTATAGTGATATGGACCATGCTGGTATAACCTGGGTATCTCCTGTATATAATTATATATGTACAGCTGGTAAAAGATATATCTTCTTGTATACAGTGATGGACCATGCTGCTATAACCTGGGTATCTCCTGTATATAATTATATATGTATGGCTGGCAGGGGCGTAGCTATAGGGGGTGCAGAGGTAGCACTCGCTACCGGGTCCAGGAGCCTGAGGGGGCCCAAAGACCCTTGTGCCACATAAGACACTGGCATTATAGAAAGTGCGTACTGGTCAATTTACACCTCTGGCTGGAGGGAAGGGGTTAGGTCAAGAATTTGGCATGAGGGGGTGCCCTTTCAATGTTTGCCTCAGGCAGCAGAAGGGCTATGTGCTCCCCTGCCCCTTGCCAACAAGCACTGAGGGACGGGGGCCCAAGCTGAACTCTTGCACCAGGGCCCATGAGCTTTTAGCTACGCCCCTGATGGATGGTATAAGTTATACATCTTCTTGTAGATAGTGATATGGACCATGCTGAAATAACCTGCATAACTCCTGTATATAATTATATATGTATGGCTGGTATAAGTTATGCATCTTGTGGTATTAAATATTATATACCAGTATATGTATAATAAATAACTTATACCAGCTCATATAAAATAATATACAGAAGATACCAAGGCCAGAATGGTATATGGTAACTAGTAACTAGACAGTACCTGGGCTGGGTGGGCTGGGCACTGAGCCTAGTGAGCTGGCTGGGCTCAGGATAAATTGAAAAAGCCACTGAATAATGTGATGGAAAAATGAATCCAGCCAGCAAAGGAGGCAGTATGGACAGTCACAATACATTAGTAAGTGGCTTGTATAAACTTTCTCTACATGATAAATGCCACTTGCTGAAGTGACACAACCCCTTTAAGTCTCTTGTCTCACAGAAAATGAAGTTTTAAGCAGGGAGTTATTAGGCCTCGTTCACATCTCCGTTAGGAGATCCGGCAGGCTATTCCAGCCTAACAGATCCTCTACTTCACTGCTGGATCCCCATTGACTGCAATGAGGTGCGGTAGTGATCCGGCCTCTTTCTGGCATAAATGCCAGGTTTTGGACAGACAAAAACCATTGCACATAAAGTTGTTGTTTTTTTCGGCCCACAACCGCATTTGCATTGGATTAGGCAGCTAGATCTCCTTAACAGAAGAGATTTACAAGGATAGTAAAAGAGAGAGAGTGAAAAAGATAGAAATAAATAAATGAAAACATGCACAGAGACTGTCATAGAAGATGAATGGGAAAAGTCTGATCTTTTGCCGGAAAGAAAGGGCTTTTAAAGGGGTAGCCTCCTTTGCTGCATTGAATTACATTATACACTGCTCGTTTCCAGGGTTTACAACCACCCTGCAATCCATCACTAGTGGTCGTGCAGACTATAGGAAAAAGTGCCGGCCTCTCTTGTGAATGGTGGGACTGTGGGATCGTACATAGGCCAGCGCGGTTAGAAAAGACAAGACAGTGCACTGACAATAAAAGCTCACAATCATAAGGAAAGACAGAGTCCACCATGGGAGAGAGATCTGCAGTGTCGGCTAACTGGTAGGCTAAGTTCTCCGAAGCAAGACCCATAGAGGAGAAGCAGAGAAGAGACTGGTACACTCCCATCCAGGTAACTTGCACTGGGGCTAGAAGCTGCTGGACATGCCCGCATTCTCCACCAAAACTGTTAAGGAAATCAGCAATTTTGTCTCACAGACAATAAATTCTGTTTAAAGAGGACCTTTCACCGCTCCTGACATGCCTGTTTTAATAGCTTCATGCATTCCCCCATGTAATAACAATTCTGGAGAATCTATTCTTATGACTCTATATTGTGCCATTCCTTTATTATTTCTACCAGATGTTATGAATGAATTGCTAGCAGTCTGCAGTAAGGGTACAGAGAAGAGGTAACCAGTTGTTGGTGTGTACCTGCACAGCCTGAAAATGGCAGCACTGACTGGATAGAGTGAGTCTCGAGACAAACACACTTTTTTGGACAAAGGCTTTGAATAAACTTCTGACTGTAATTTGCAATAGTGAATAATTGAAGAACATCTAAATATTTCTGCAAATCTGGCCATACACATAGGATATTGTCAGCTGGCAATTTCATTTGGGTTCGTTGACTACATGTATGAAACCCTCCCAAGCCTCCTCCAATGGCCCATGTTGGGGTAACGAAAGGCTCAGGCCAATAGTAGTTTCAAGGGCATTTCCAGCTCATTTCTCGGCAGACTGTCAAGATTCTTTCTATGGGATCTATCGGAATTGTATATGGGGATGGGGGAGGAAGAATTGCTTATGCAGTGATGTTTATATGTTCATTGTGTAACAAAAATGTCATTGAATAGATTGATTAGAGCTAAGACTAATGGACCTTGATCAGAACTAATTTAGTACATACATGTAGATTTATCTATCACCTTCTCAAACATATTAGACATAGGTCAGCCAACCCATCAGTTTTGGCCAGACCGGCCAACTGTCTGATGTTTATGAAGTGCCCAACCAATGTTCAGAAGATGTTGGTGGAAGAAAGGATTGGTTATGTTTATTTTTAACATGCATGAACTTTTGCTCTCAAGGGAGATATGCCTGTCGGAGGTGTCCCCATTGAAAATATATGCATGCTCGGTATGGAGCAGCTTGGCTATCAGCCGAACGCTTGCTATTGACAGTGCATGGACAGCTTGGAATTCCTCCTCTAGTAAACTCAAGCCAATGTATTTGAGTACAGAGATAAAAGATAATCACTGATGTTAGTGAAGGTCTTTTAGACAACAGGTGGGATCTGAACCATCTAATGCATCCTTATATTTACATGAAGAACCCCAAATCTCCACAGTTTTTTGGTTTGTACATGCTTCATTTAAAGCCAGAGTAAGAAACTGGTCCTTGTCCCAAACCTGATTCATTTTGGCAAACACAAGATTATGTAAAAATCTATTATGTCAACCATGATGTTGTCTTGTAGGCTGCAGATGCCGTGGGAGAAATTCTGCTGTCTCTTAGCTACCTTCCTACCGCTGAACGTCTTACAGTGGTGGTAGTTAAAGCAAAGAACCTTCTGTGGAACGAAGGGAAGACCACAGCAGGTAAGAGCATCTTAAGTGCCATATGATGTTTTTTTTGCTGTTTGCAAATTCTTGTAGAAGAAAATACATATTAACAAATACATGATCTTCTGCAGTTTATTTTTTTTAAAGTACATCTAGAACAAACTACAAAATTAGCCAACTTTCCATAAAGTCTTGATTAAACATATCCCAACATTTTGTGTATCTTGCTTATATGTGTCTTCATGGTTACAAACTACAAACAAACACTATCTAGTCTGATCCTGTAGTGATGTGTTTCTTTTTAAAATGTGTATTTCCATCTTGGAGTTTAAAGGGGTTGTACCATGATTAATGTAAAATAATGAGTACTAGACATAATATAGTACATGGCAATCTCCTTCTAACAAAGCTAGAACCAGCCCTGTACCTCACATGGATCCAGAGATCTCTCCATTCATTGCTCTGGTTGCTCTGCTAGATTCTCTTCAGGCTGGTAGTTCAGGGGGCGTGACCTTAATCAGTGGGTGTGTCTTTTCTACTGCAGATCTCTCCCTATCACCACTCAGGGGGTGTGTCTTCTCTGCTGCAGCTCTCTCCCTATCACAGCTCAGAGGGGTGTTTTGTTTCTGCTGCAGCTCTCTCCTTGTACCTGTCACAACTTCTAACTGTAGATCTGGCTGGTGGCAGTTGAAGGATGGAACCAAGCATGTGCGACCACCTCAGTAGGTGGACGTGCATACTACTATAATGAATGGCCAGGGGGTGCCATTTTAATGAAGTAAAGAGAATATCTCACAACTGGATCATTTTTGTAACAGAAAGTAAATTACTAAATTAACTACTTCTTCGTGCTGAACTATCTTAAAATAAAATGTAATGGTGGCACAACCCCTTTAATGGCAATAACCACAGTAAGTGCTAGCCGGGGGTGGCTGGAGTTATGGAAACATCTGAGTTAGCTGCGCTTCTCTGTTTCCGTAAGTCCCATAGCAGTTAATGGGAGCTACTCAAGCATCATAGCCCAGCAAGCAATGCTGTTTCCAGTAACTCAGGAGTTACAGAACTTCACCTACCTCTGGCTGGCGCTTTCTGTTGTTATTTCCATCGTGGCCATGAAAGGCTGAGATGGAAATAGCTGTTTAAATCTGCTTCTTGTCTTACTGTCTGGGTTGGCAAGAAGAGGGAGCAGACAGAGCAGTGTCCTTCATTCGTATTTTCCCAAATCCCTTTCAACATAGACATGTGACCGATCGGCCGATCACTGGATGAAGCAGATCAGTCCTGAGGCCAATCTTTGGCTCAGTGGTCACATTTCATATGTCAGTAAGGACCAGTAGGTAGAAACCAGTGGTGAACTCAGAATGGGAACAGCAAGGGGTCGGTGAGGTATGATTTTATTTTATTTTTTAAGCCATTTTGACCTTTAACATACCAAGTTATTCATAATGTCGCACAATTTTATTGTGTGCTACAAATAATACAACCTCTGCTGCACATCACTAGGCTGCAGCAGCAGTTGTCATTACCAGTGTAAGAAGCAGTGTAATGGCTGAAGCTGCCAACCACTGAGTAGGATGGGGCATGATGACATCACAAGCTATTAGAGGGTCTCCTGACTATTCATGTAGTGCCAGGGTATGGCTCTGTTTTTGTCTGTTTGGTATCCAAATCAACTTGTCTCACGTTTATGTCTGTCAGTCATCACAGCGAAAACTAAGGGCATGCTAGGCCCCACTGTCATCCAGTAACAATACCTTGGAACAGTGGCATGCTAAGAGGGGGGCGGTCCGCCCCAGGTACCGCTCTCACAGGGTGCCAGAGCCTAGAAGCAATGAGCGCTTCCATCAATACAAATGGAAGCGCTCATTGCTAGAGCACAGGGGGGCTGGGTACTGTCACTCACCGCTCAGCTCCCAGTGCTCCTCCCCTCCTTCAGGGTGGTGGTCCCTGCTCCACCATTCAGCCTGCAGACACAGATAGCTCTGCCGACCTGTGTGGGAGGAGCCTGCAGCATGGAAATCTGCATAAGCTCTGCCCACACAGTGCTGCATAGCCATGTGTGTCTGCAGGGGAGAGAGGACTGTGAGCTTCAGGAACGGGACAAGATGAGTAGTTACTGTGTTGTTGTTGTTTTTAACACAGAGGGGGCACAATGGGCATTTCTACTCTGGAGGGGGCACAATGGGCATTTCTACTCTGGAGGGGGCACAATGGGCATTGCTAATGTGAAGGGGTACAATGGGCATTGCTAAAGTGAAGGGGACACAATGGACATTTCTACTATGGAGGGGGGCACAGTGCAAAAAGGTCATTACTACTATGAAGGGGGCACAGAGGGCATTATTACTGTGAAGGGGCACAATGGGCATTACTAGCACAGAGGGCATTACTACTATTAAGTGGGCGCAATGGGGATTTCTACTATGGAGGGGGCACAGAGGGCATTATTACTGTGAAGGGGCACAATGGGCATTATTACTATTAAGGGGGCACAATGGGCATTATTACTAATAAAGAGGCACAATCGGCATTATTACTATTAAGGGGGCACAATGGGCATTATTACTATGAAGGGGGCACAATGGGGATTATTACTGTCAAGGGGGCTGAAAGAGGGCATTACAACTGTGAAGGGCCCAGATAGGGCATTACTACTGTGAAAGGGGCACAGAGAGGGCATAACTATTGTGAGGGGGGAACACAGGGCATAACTACTGTGAGGGGGGCACAATGAGGGCATAAATACTGTGAAGGGGGTACAATGAAGGGATAAGTACTTTAAGGGGGCACAATGTGGGCATAACTATTGTTAAGGGGCACACATCTGTACAAAACTACTGTGAAGGTTTTACAATGAGGGCCATACTACTGTGAGGGGGTACGATTTTTTTTAAGTATTGGGGGGGGGGGGGAACCAGAGAAAGGACCCGCCCCGGGTGCCAAACAACATAGGCACGCCACTGCCCTGGAACCTGGTGGATCTACTAACTGTTATTCACACAGACAGGGGTGCATCTAGCCTCATTGGTGGTGCGCCCCTGCACACAGAGCTCCTTTCTGGAAAGCGATTTTATTACTTTATGCATTAGAGTCACATCCACACCCCATGAGACCAAGCCCACATTAAACACAAAGGGGCATATTTATCAAGGTTTTTAGGGCACAAAAGTGGCACAAAAAGTTGCAAATTATGGTGCATGCCATATTTATGTCATCATTTGCAACTTTTTGTGCTTCTTGCAACTGGCAGGAAAAGGGATGGTACTCAACGGGAGTGGTGGCGCTTCCACTGGCCACCAGATTTACTATAATTTAGGACAGAAACTGGATCCAATTGGGTATAGAATTGATTTTCTAATGTATAGAGTTCTTGATATATTAGGTGCATCTCCAGCCAGTGCACAGGGGATGAACCACAAGCCTTGATAAATCTCCCTCAAAGGATCTACAGAAAATAAAAGTTGGCCAAAGCTTGTATGTAAGCATGCTGTGTAAATTCTAAAGAAGCTCTGTGCTTTTTATACACGGCTTTACAATACCTTTAGTAAAGACGTACAACCCTGGCTAACTCGCCGACAGGCAGCGAAATCACTTGGGTTCTATATGTATGTGGATGCCGCGCCGTGTTCTGAAATATTATGCGCCTATAAAAATAATGATCTCCTAGTGTTAAAGTCGTGAGGAATAATGCCGGCCTAAACTCCTCATTGAAAGGTAATCTTGGGTATTCATCACCTTGCAGAAGACGTTGGGTCAGCAGATATTTCTTAGTTTTGCTCCTGGCGTATTAAAACGTGCCACCTCTGTAATACCAATGAGCAAGAAAGAGCTTTGTATTCACGAGAATTACGATCGTGTCAGGACGGTCGTTTATCTTTATCCTACGTAAAGGAAAGAAAGAAGCAAATATTTGCTCAACTGTTCGGACCGTAGAATAAAAGTTGAAATATAAAAGTCAGTGAAAATCCACAGAGAAATAGGCTATGATTAGACTTGAAAGACACAATGGGTCTTATGGAACATTACAGATGTTCATGTGCTGTAGAGTCATTATCTGCTGTGGATATTTGCAAAATGATACTATTTCTTGATGTTTTCAAATGTTCTCCTCTTCTTTTGTTGGTTCTTTGAACCTCTTGTATTTCCATTTACATCTTCTTCTTAGGATGCCCTTACACATTAGATATATGTTGAGTGAAGCCACCTATTGCGGCTGGATTGGTGAACTATCTAATGTGCATGGTGATGTCTTGACTCTCTCCCTTTGGCATATATCATGGGAAAGAAGGATCGAGCATGTTAAGTTTCAACGTGTTGGATCCTTTGCTCTCGCAACCGATAAACCACTACCAGAGGAGGCTTACCGTGGCTTATTCACCTCTTCCCATTGAACTGACCATGCATGTGTATGGAGATGTTAGAAGGAATAGCTACTGGGCAAATATTGGCAGTTTTATCTTCCAGTTGAAGACCATTACAAGAGTAGACTTGTGACCTAGACACCTCCATCATTCATAGCGCCATTCAGAACCCAAGTAGTAAAGATGTCCATAAAGTCATACAAAGCTCAAGTATTTGCGTAGATACATATGTAAATGTGGAACCTGTTGTGTATAAGCATATAGATCAAGGGTCAGCAACCCTGGGCACTCCAGCCAGGGGAGGACTTGGAACTTAAAGGAGTCCTAAAAGTGGCCCCATGTTGTAGGTGGGTCCAAATTGACAAAAGGTGGGGCAACACAAACAGGAGAAGGCCAACACATGTAGGCAGGGAAAACAAAAGTAGGCAGGGAAAACAAAAGTAGGCAGGGCCAGCAATACCGTGGTACTACCCTAGAAGAACTAAATACCACAGTTCAGCACAAAATAATGCCGCCACAGTATTCACCTGTATCATTGCCCTGAGGATGGCAACACAGTTGAATTCGGGAGGGAACCTGTGACCACTGGCCAGATGCATAAGTGCCTGATGTCTCATAATTATACTGAAAACATCACAAGGGGTCTATGGCCAATCCACCCCTGACTCCAGCTGCTGTGAAACTACAGTTCTTAGTGGTCCTACAGTGCCAGGAACAGCTCAACAAGTGTGCATGCTGGGAGTTGTAGTTTTACAACAGCTGAAGTGCTGGAGGTTGTTGACAACTGATGTAGATGTTGGTCAAAAAACTCAATAAGACATGTTAATTACTTGTGTGCAGTTGTTATATTTGACTGCAGCCAATGGGCAGGACATATTACTGTCACCTGATCAAGTTATATTGTAGTGTCTGTTCATTGATAATTATTGACCCTGGTAATCGTTATGTATTAAGGTTCTCTTTTATGATGGTCCCACAGATTTTGAGGGCTATCCATGTTATTTGCGATTAGTTATAAGTTATAAGATGAATAAAGCATCTAAAAGTGACAACATGGGTAGGATTTCAGTCACCCAAGGGGCTGTTCTCAACCAAGGAAAATGTCCTTCTAGCTAGCACCCTCTGGTGCAGGGAGTTAGGACTTTGCTATATTGAGGAATCATAGTTTTATACCTGACCGATTTCCCGTGGTTTTTGCTTATGAATGCTGCTTTAGATTTCCTTAATTTAGCATTGTCTGGCTTTGCAGTGTGTCCTTATCTTGCCTTTTAGGTTTGCTTGAAATCCTGCAGCTGATTGCAGATGTGTCTCTGTTATGTGATATTCTTTAGCACCTTGGTTACTAGAAGAAGAAAGTGAGAGTACTATATCAAATTATCACATTCCAGTACAAACTTTATAGATCTCAAATCAGGCATTTTTACAAGTAGAAGAAGAACCTCACTTGAGCATATCTTAAGGCATAATTGCCACAGGGCATTTGTGCTTTACATAGTAACATAGTATATAAGACCGAAAAAAGACATTTGTCCATCCAGTTCAGCCTGTTATCCTGCAAGTTGATCCAGATGAAGGCAAAAAAAAAAAAAACTGTGTGGTAGAAGCCAATTTTCCCCACTTAAGGGAAAAAACTC
The DNA here is from genome assembly GCF_014858855.1 of Bufo gargarizans. Lineage (NCBI taxonomy): Eukaryota > Metazoa > Chordata > Amphibia > Anura > Bufonidae > Bufo > Bufo gargarizans. The sequence continues at coordinate 21,424,036 of NC_058089.1, forward strand.
CTTCCCTTCTCCAATCAGGCGATCAGAATAACTCTCTGGATCAACGACCCCTCTCTAGTAGCTATAGCCTATAATATTATTACACTCCAGAAATACATCCAGGCCCCTCTTGAACTCTTTTAGGGAACTTACCATCACCACCTCCTCAGGCAGAGAGCTCCATAGTCTCACTGCTCTTACCGTAAAGAATCCTCTTCTATGTTTGTGTACAAACCTTCTTTCCTCCAGATGCAGAGGATGTCCCCTCGTCACAGTCACAGTCCTGGGGATAAATAGATGATGGGAGAGATCTCTGTACCGACCCCTGATATATTTATACATACTAATTAGATCTCCCCTCAGTCGTCTTTTTTCTAAAGTGAATAACCCTAATGTTGATCATCTTTCAGGGTACTGTAGTTGCCCCATTTCAGTTATTACTTTAGTTGCCCTCCTCTGTACCCTCTCCAGCTCTGTTATGTCTGCCTTGTTCACAGGAGCCTAGAACTGTACACAGTACACAGCCTTCTACAAGACCCCACTAGTGAAAGTGACCCAATCTGAGTGTGTACCATTAATAACCACCCTCTGTTTTCTATCACTGAGCCATTTCCTTACCCACATACAGAATTTTATATCAGTCCAAGCATTCTCATTTTATATACTAACATTTATGTGGTACAGTGTCAAATGCTTTGGAGAAGTCCAGATATACGACATCCATTGATTCGCCGCTGTCAAGTCTAGAACTTACCTTCTCATAGAAACTGATTAAATTAGTTTGACATGACCGATCCCTCATGAAGCCATGCTGATATGGCGTTATTTGCTTATTTTCATTGACGTACTCCAAGATAGTAGTATAATTAGAAAACCTTCAAACAGTTTACCCATGACAGATGTTAAACTTAACGGCCTATAGTTTCCGGGCTCTGTTTTTGGGCCCTTTTTGAATATTGGCACCACATTTGCTATGTGCCAATCCTGTGGAACACTCCCTGTCAGTATAGAGTCCTTAAATATCAGAAAAAAGGGTCTGGCTATGACATTACTTAATTCTCTTCGGATACAGGGGTGTATGCCATCTGGGCCTGGCGATTTGTCTGTTTTAATCTTTTTACGACGCCGCTGTACTTCTTCCTATTTAATAATTAATAATAATTAACTTTTACATTCTGCATTTCATCTCACAGTATATTTTCCTCAGTGAATACAGTGGAGAAAAAAATATTTAATAGCTTTGCTTTCTCCTCATCGCTCTCTGCAACTCCCCCCTCATCACTCTGTAAAGGGCCAACACCTTCAGATTTATACTTTTTATCATTTATTTAATTGAAGAAAATTTTAGGGTTAGTTTTGCTCTCTTTGGCAATTAATCTCTCAGTCTCTAGTTTGGCTGCTTTTATTTGTTTTTTACATATTCAAATTTTTCCTCACTACCCTCCTGTTTTAGTGATTTAAATGTTTTTTTTTTTGGTCATTTATTGCTTTCTATTTATCCACATAGTTTTTTTCTTGTTGCTTAACCCTCTATTCCCATAAGGTATGTACCTCTCCCAATTAGATTTTAGGATGCTTTTAAAAATATCCCATTTTGTGGCTGTATTTTTATTCTTGAGGACTTAGTTCCAGTTAGTTACACCTATGGCGTTGGCTAAATTTAGCTTTTTTGAAGTTTGGTATTTTTGTTCCTCCCTGAAGAAACACTCTTTTGAATGATAATTGGAAGGTTATTATTTTATGGTCACTATTTCCCAGGTGTCCCCCAACCTGCACATCTGTTGTTCTGTCAGGTCTATTGGTTATTACTAAGTCCAGTATGGCCGTCCGTCTAGTCGGGTCCTGAACTAGTGAGATATACAAGTTTCAATTTCCCAGTCTATATCTGGGTAATTGAAGTCCCTCATAATAACCACCTCATTATGATTTGCCGCCTCGTCTATCTCGTTTAGTAGTAGATTTTCTGTGGACTCTGGTATATTAGGCGGTTTATAAAAAACTCCTATTAGTAATTTATTATTGTTTTTGCCTCCATGTATTTCTACCCACAGGGACTCCACATGTCCATGTCCCTCATTTATATCTTCCCGAAGTGTGGGCTGTAGACAGGACTTTACATAAAGGCAGACCCCTACCCCGCTCCGGTTTTGGCGATCCTTTCTAAACAGACTGTAATCTTATACATTAACCGCCCAGTCATAGCTATCATCCAGCCATGTCTCAGTTATTCCCACTATGTCAAAGTCATCCTCACACATCACTAATTCCAGTTCCCCAGTTTTATTAGTCAGGCTTCTGGCATTAGTATACAAACATTTAAGAGGTTTATGTATATTTTTTACCTTACACCTTTCCTTTTGAACTGTTCTAGTCCCTCCATCCATTCCTCCCCCAGTCCCTTTACCTCGCCCCCGGTCTCTATCTGTACTATCTTTCCATCCTATAACGTAATTACCCTCCCCCCAGTCCCTAGTTTAAACACTCCTCCAACCTTCTAGCCATCTTCTCCCCCAACACAGCTGCCCCTTCCCCATTGAGGTGCAGCCCATCCCTACGATAGAGCCTGTAGCCGAGAGAGAAGTTGGCCCAGTTCTCCAGTACCTCTACAATTTTCTATGCAGGAAGGTATGTCCCAGAAAAAAAGAACCATCTCGCTAGTGTCACCTTTTGAAAGTGGTTCCCTGTGAGTCAATGTCCAACTTTTTTTGAACAAGCCTTGGAACTTGACAAGGGAAATTTAATTTCTTGGCAACCGATTCCCCATTAATTCTTCACTATCGTAAATATGTTGGGTAAGTCAGATCTTGTTTTAGTCATTTTTCAATAGGTATACTAATACAGTGGTCACTCAAGATACAATAGTGTCAGGATAAAATATATTTGACTTACAATGGCAGGGTGCCAGAAGTCAGACCACGGCTGGTCTGTTATTGATGACCTATCCTCAGGACAGGTAATCAATATTAAACACGCAAACAACCCTTTTAAGGGTTGTCTCACAAAGATGACTACTTAAAAAAAAAACTTGCTAGCAGTTGTTTCTCACTCCTTAAAGGGGTTGTCCCATCTGAGTCAATGGGGGTATTGCTAGGATATGTCCCCATTGTCTGATAGGTGCGGGTCCCACCGCTGGGACCCGCACCTATATCGAGAACGGAGCGGGGAAGGTGGTGGCTGGAGGACTCTGGTCCAGCCACCACCAAGCGCTTTCCCCATAGAAGTGAATGGGAGCACACCATGCTTACATATCCACCGCTCCCACTCATGTCTATGGGATAGAAATAGCCAAGTTAGCTTTCAGGGCTCTGTTCTCGGTGTAGGTGTGGGTCCCAGAGGTGGGACCCACACCTATCAGACAATGGGGGCATATCCTAGCGATATGCCCCCATTATCTGATATGGAAATACTCCTTTAACTGTTATTGGTGAGGAAAGCCACACTGGGTTTTACATTTCTCCTTTGAATGTCTTGTTGGACTAGGGTTCCTTGGACCCGCCAGAGAAAATCATCCTTGAAGCCCCACCTTTGTATCATCAATAAAGTCTAATAGGTTTTGAATCAGCAAATTTGGTTTTCTTCTCCTGTGGTCTACTATGGTATTATATCCTAGGCCCACCGCAGGTACTCTGGTGGCCCAGTCCAACCTTGTGAGGGGGCCATTGTAGGGAAAATGTAGAGTCACATACCAGCCTTGCAATACATAGACACACTGGGTCTACCAGAATAGGTTACAGAACAGCTATCATTCAGGCTCATAGAATTGGTACCGAGCAGAAGACCAGTTCCAACATCCATATGCCCTAACAGGACACATGGACAAGGGTGACAACCCCTTTAAATCTTCTCCAGTACTCACTTTCAGTACTATCTGCTCTTAAGCAAAAGGTCAACTGAATTGATATATTTCCATAACCAAAGGACAGAGCTTTACAAATGGTTTCTAGCAAATGTTTCACTTGTCCATTGGCAGACTTGATTCACATCGTGATTGTATCTGTTTCCTGTAGCATCATATATTTTACTAAACGTTACTAATGGCACATTAGAGCAGCACAATTTCTTACTCTGATCCTGTTCCATTGATTTCATAGACCCGTTTGTAAAAGTCTACCTACTGCAAGACGGCAGAAAGATCAGCAAGAAGAAGACGGCCATGAAACGAGACGATAGAAATCCGGTGTTTAATGAAGCCATGATATTCTCAGTACCAGCCATAGTCCTGCAGGTGAGTCATCGCCAATTATGCCTAAATGAATGCATATCTAATATGTAATCCGTGAAAAGGGCCGTGTAATAGCAGACGTGCCTGGGAATACATTGCTCTATTTTTCAGACTAAAATTCAGTTCCTGTCCTCATATTAAAGTTTTAAACCTACATGACCGAGGCCAATGCCATTATAGTATAAATTGTCCTGTGATGAACCTACAGCGAGGTACTAATAGATAAAACAAAAAAAAAAAAAAACTAGGTATACAAAAGAACAAAACAATACTACCACATTGCAAGATTTTTTTTTATTTATTAAACAGACAAATATATTAAAAGCAGTGCTCATAAGGGCCACACATATCACATATTCAGGGAGAAGAAGAACGCGCGGTGTGGGGGTGTGTGGTGTGGGGACACGTCAGGAACTGTGCAAACAGACAAATGGACAATTTAGGTCAGTAAGGCAGATGTCTAATTCATTGATGTGAGACTGTCTTTATTATATAGATAGCACGCTTTGGTGGTGGCACGGTGCCCATCAGGGGTGTAGCTATAGTGGAAGCAGCTGCTTTGGGACCCGAACTCAGAAGGGGCTCACCCAGGAGGGGGACTAAGCTATGACAACCAGTCCCACTGACAGTAGGGCTAGTGTCACGGATGGTGTTGCAGAAAACAAGAAGTAACAAATAAAGATCCGACTGACTTGATCCCAAACTAAGGAACAAAAGGGTGAGCCCTATTAAAGCCCTAGAGCTCTCCCTCACTGCTCAGCCCATGCAAAGATCTCAATGATAGAAAGTTGCATGTCCACGTACCTAGACTGAGTGACACCTGAAAACCCTATAATAGTGAGGGGACACGACCACCGGCTCCCTGCACTTAATACGGAGGGAGTCAGGGTCACCTAGAATCAACCATAGAATGCCCAATAAAAATATAAATACTTTATTATGTCATCAAATAGGATCAGCATGCACACACACTCCAGGAAGAAGTATAAGCCGCCCAGTAATGCATTATGGGGAGGAATTTAAAGGGAAGCAATCAGTCCAACTACATGACAGCTGAGAGAGGCCAACGAGATGAGGAACTGAACACCACAACAAAGAAAACTCAAGGAGGAGGTTCTGAAAGGCCTCTGTCAGAGCTTCTCAGCTGTCTGGTTGTGACAGTATGTGCTCTGGAGTATTTTCATTTAGGGCTCCATTATCATACACTGACTCTCCACTGGGCTGTGCAATGAGATAAATATCACAGTCACTTGTAGCGGGTATACACCTGATGCTTTCTACTTGTGAATCACCTCACTGCATATTGCACATACATGTATTCCATCTGTTTGGTGGGATTTTGAGGCACCGGCGGGGGGGGACTACTGCATCCAGGTTGTTGTGCTGACTACTCTCCATAGTAATTCTGTGAAAATGTCTTATGAATTTTTTTAACAATTGATGACATAATAAAGTATTTATTTTTTTATTGGGCATTCTATGGTTGTTTTTCTAGCAACACTTTTAGGTTTATATGATTGGTTCTCTGTTTGCCCTCATTTATGGTAATATAGTGAGGCCTCTTTTTCTTTTTTCGGTTCTATCACCTAGAATCAAGCCAACAGGAAAACACAAATACAGAAATAGACTTATCTGAGAAACGAGCAGTAGCACTTCAAGCAGTGAACACAATCCAGGAAGTAGTATAAACCGCAAAGTGAGGCAGTATGGGAGGGGATATAAAGGGAGGCAATCACTGCTAATAGATGACAGCTGGGAGAGGGAGAAGAGATGTCAAAGAGAAACCAAAACAAAAGAATATCATGCAGGAGGTACTGAAGAACGTCTGTCAGAACTTCTCAGAGATCTGGGGGTGACAGCTAGTCAATCTATCAGGGAGCAGGGACGCTGAACCAATCAGGGTCGGCGCTGGCGCTACATGCTTCCTGGGGTTGGGTGATTTAAACAGGCTGCTGCTGGCCACAGTTGCCTGTGATTAGTTTCCCTGCCTCACTAGCAAGCTTTGTATCTGGTACTCTGGATCGCTGACCTTTTGCCTGTTTCTCTGACTTTGCCTCTGATATGACCTCCTGGAAAGACTGTGCTTGTTAGTTGACCTTGCTTGACATTGGAAAACTGTTTGGTATTAGACTCTGCTAGTTTGCAACCTTGCCTTTGCCTGCTGACTTTGTCTCTGACGTTATCTCCTGGTTTCACTCTGCTGTGTATGTCTTAGTTTTTGGATTCTGATCTGGTCCTGTTTTTTTCCTTTCTGGTTTTGACCTCCTTCCTACTCTATTAGGTGTAGACCGTCACAAAGGTTGTGGGCCACCATGTAGGGAGGATTGTGCAAGTAGGTAGGGACAATGGTGCATTTGGAGTACTGGGCTGCACTGTTCCCTATCTTACATGACATAAGATGCCTAACTATGTCAAACAAGAGAAGGAGGGGCTTCAACTGCAGAGCAGCACAGCCTGGGTGCACCTAGTGGCTGGGGCCCACCCTTGGTGCACTTAAGAGCTCATTTGCGTATAGGAATATGTCATTTTCGGCAAGATGCACCAAAGGTTCTGTATAACAAAGGCAGTGTTTTCACAGTCTATCCAGTCCCTACCAGGCATTGTGCTTACTTACACAGGCAATATCTTGATGACAGATTCCCTTTAATAATTATGTGAGTTCCTGAGTTGTTGAATGTTACAGAGCCTAGTTATGAAGTAATATGGCCGTTGGGGATGTATCATTGAATAACTGGGAAGTTTTGCCATTCATCAGTCTGACTGGAGTCCTAGACAGCCTAAATGGAAGCCCACCCTGTGGACTTGCCATGGTGGCAATAGCAGTTTTCATTTGTCTTTTCCTGAGATGGATATACCTATGTCAGGAGAAGACAACTGGAGGATTCCGATTTATTGGCGATTATTTTCTTTCTTTTTTTTACTTTAGGTGGAAATCCTTTCTAACTATTTGTTTTATCGCCGGCCAGGCGACAAGATTGTTTTCTGATTAAGTGTTATTAGTGGAAGAAAGACTTTTATAGAGCATTGAAAAATGACCTTGTGTACGAGGCAGCCGGAGTCTGTGCGCTAAGTAGAATACTGAGTGGTTGGCGCAGAACACAGAAATTCTCGAACACGCTCTCTCTTCTTCACAATATATACTGGGGTCCATCTATGGCTTGCTTTCTTAAATACCCCCAGGACTGTAAAATAAAAATAGGCAGGGGCATCTACAGATCTCACAGGGCCCCCTAGCAAAATTTAGCATGGGCCCCCCTGCACCACCATTTTCCCAGTAAGCGTGCGGCAAACATTCCCAGGCGCCACAGAACACAAAGCGCAATGTCTCCGATTTCTGACTCTTTTTTTAAATCAAGCAGTAATCTTGCAATAAAAATAAAAAAAGTCACCCTAGGCTTCACCCAGCCACAAGAATAGACCTGGTGCTTCCAAAATATGGCGCTCATTCTGAACACCACATTACTCAATGGTATCAATACATTGATAAATCTCCTGCTTGCCTTCTATGACAAAGCTGGCACCACTAGGGGGAGCTCAGTGCAGAAGTCTATACAGTTACCATTGCCTGTAATGGAAGCCGTAACCATCTCTTTGCACTGAGCTCAATCGAGGGGCAACTGTATAAAAATGTAGTGTTTTCACACTGAGCACAGAAAAAGGAATTCATTGCTGGGTTCCTTCTGCCCCCCAGGTCCCATAGCAGTAGTGTGGTCTGCCTGCATTGAAGGTACGACTATTAGCCCCTTCCTTCCACATACCATATATATATATATAAATATATATATATAGTAGAAGGTTTTCACTTGCCTCTTCTTGACAGCCCCAATTAGAAAGCATGACCGAAAGCCCCCCATTCTTCAGTGTGTTAGCCACAGTGCCCAGTAAGTGCCAATGGATCCTTATAGGCTTCAGCCGCTGCCCCCACACGGTGCATACTAAGGGTCCATTGTTATCTGGGTATTTATGGCTTAAGTTTTGGAAGCTCAAGAAGGTTGCAACACAAAATAAAGGGGCTGACAGATAGCAAGAGCCAAGGAAGTTGGTCAATCTAGAATTAGCGAAAGAGGATTATGGTTAAGAACTGGCTCTAAACCCACACGGTGGATTAATCACCCAATGTGCCACCATTGTCTCCATGTAACAGTGTATGCTGCGGCATGCCCAATTTTTACCTTACAGAAACTGCCTGTGGTCGTTGTTTTTGACTGTGTGCAAGAGTCCCATGAGGATGTCTGGGGGCAGATTTTGCGTTAGTGGCTGAATATTGAAGATGTATTTGGAATATATTCATGGATATTTATGGCCAACGTCGGACTGAAGTCCATTTGGACCAGCCTGTTTACATAGAGGTCCATTATTGTCAGAGCTTTGGCCCATCGGAGGATCCTCTGGTGGACTGATGGGTCAGACCGACCCTGTTAATGGCATATCCCTGGGTCTCAGTCCTTGGATTCCGCTAATTGGGAGAATGAAGGTCCCATTGAGTCAATCCTAATGAGTGAAAGGGATGAGCCGTAGAAGAGAGCAGGTAAAGCTTTCACACTGATCGCTCTATTAACGTTGATGGGAATCCCCCGATAGGAGGGAGGTAGGATGCATCATAAATGTCTGTGGCCGGAGCGTCTCTTCTTGGAGCTCAAGATCAATGCTACTCGATTGATTTTTCCTTCCAAGTCTCCACATTACTGTTTCCTGAGGACGCAGTGAACATCAGTTTGCAGCCAGTCCTTAAAGTGGTGCTTTATGACACAATGGACAATTTAGTTTTAGGAATTAGATCACAGACGAATTAGAATAATGGTCCTGAAGAACTCATTACATGAATTGAATTAGGGGTGGTGGTATTTTACACTGAACTCTGCACTAGATTAGGTAAAGTCCTATACATTTCTACTTTCTAGAATTGTTTAGCTTTTTGTCTGCATCTGTCAGCAGCAGCTGGTCGCATAGACACGTAGCTGGGGGTTCACCTGACTAAAGCGCTTTTTTTATTTTGTTGATCCGAAGCTCCGATCCCGAGTTATGATACTTTTTTAATATATGCAAATTAAGCCTTTGGTGCAATGTGGGCATCACCATTAGGCCTCTTTCACACTACCGTATGGCTATTTCAGTGTTTTGTGGTCCGTTTTTCACGGATCCGTTGTTCCGTTTTTTTGTTTCCGTTGTGTTTCCGTTCCGTTTTTCCGTATGGCATATACAGTATACAGTAATTTCATAGAAAAATTTGGGCTGGGCATAACATTTTTAATAGATGGTTCTGCAAAAACGGAACGGATACGGAAGACATATGGATGCATTTCCGTATGTGTTCTGTTTTTTTTGCGGACCCATTGACTTGAATGGAGCCACGGAACGTGATTTGCGGGCAATAATAGGACATGTTCTATCTTTCAACAGAACGGAAATACGGAAACGGAATGCATATGGAGTACATTCCGTTTTTTTTTGCTGAACCATTGAAATGAATGGTTCCGTATACGGACCGCAAAAAAAGGCCTGCAAAACGGAAAAAAAAACGGAAGTGTAAAAGAGGCCTTACTGTCACGGCAGACGTGCACTCAGACTCACAGATAAACCACCAACCAGGCTCTAGGCGGGAGGCAGGGGAAGGGTCACCTCCTAGCTAATCCCTGACCTCTCTCCCTGCACTGCTCAGCCCACATGCAGACCTTGGTGGTAGGTATGATGTGTGTAACCAGCCCCTCCCTGGCTGCTTTGTCACTGCCCGGCCCTTTTAATCAAAGAAGCAAGGGAGGCGGCTTATCACTGAATTGAGTGGAGCTTGGTGCAACAAGAGCAATGGTGACGCCCTCATTGCACCAAAGGCCTAATTTGCATATTAAGAAGAAGTATCATAACTCGGGAACAAAGCCACAAACCAACAAAAGAAAAACCACAGCTATGTCTCTATACAGACAGTTTGATGGAGAGGTCGCTGGTAACAGATTGCCTTTAATTATACAGATGCTACAGCCTGAGAAATTATAATTCTACTGAAGAAATATAAAGAGGAGGAGGTTTTTCGTTTGTTTTAGAAATTATTTTCCTTGAATGTTACAGCCATTTTTGGATGCATCAATATCTGTTTGGTGGGGGTCGGACTCCCAGCACCTCCGTCACTCAAGTGTTTCAGTGAGCGCTGCAGCCTCTTCCTAGGACAGTGACGTGGCCTAGGTGCAGCTCAGTACCATTCAAATGAATTGGCCTAGGCTGCAATACCAAGCAAGGCCACTATACAGTGTATGGCGCTATTTGTGGGGGTACCTGATGTCAGACCCCCAATGATTAGATACTGATGATCTTTCCTGAGGATAGGTCACCAATATTGTACTCCCAGAACACCCCTTTTACTTATTAAGGTACTTCTTGTTCCAATCAGAGAGTATCTACCTGGATAGAGAGATCTGTGATGGATCACTTTCGCAGGGACACTTCAGAAGCATGCTGTTCCTTCTCAAGAGTAAAGGGGCGAGAATCTTAAAGATAATCGTTAACGAGTATTCATTGGAACACTCGTTAGCGATTATCTGGCAGTGTAAATGTACCGCCCAAAATCGTCGTTTGCCGGCAGCAGTTCGTGCCATGTAAACACAATCTGCTGCCGGAAAACGACGAGTCATTATGGGGAAGAGCAATGGCATTGGTGGTCACTTCTTTCCGTACTCTGGAGGAGATCGCTGCATGTAAAGAAGGATTGGGTATGTTGGGTTTCAACATGCTGGGTCCTCTTCTTCCATCGGAAAATAAGAGGCTCAAACCCCGTTTCCTACTGAAAAGAACATGCATTCTCTGGCAAGCCTAGTGTACATGTTTATTACAGAGAGGAGCGGGGAAAACTGTTAGAAACTTGTTCTTACTACTTAAAAGGTTACATTTTTTATACATGGGGCAGAAAAGAAGCATTTGGGGAATATAATATCTACTTATGGAGAGCACCTTAAATAGCGTGAGGAGTCTTATAGGCCAGGCAAAGCTCCTCTAGAATTCTGGAAAAGGTATACAAAGGAACTCTTAGGGTACTTTCACACTAGCGTTTTTCTTTTCCGGCATAGAGTTCCGTCCTAGGGGCTCAATACCAGAAAATAACTGATCAGTTTTATCCCCATGCATTCTGAATGGAGAGCAATCCGTTCAGTCTTTTTGACTGTTCAGGACAGAGATAATACCGCAGCATGCTACGGTTTTATCTCCGGCCAAATACCGGAACACTTGCCGGAATGCCGGATTCCGCATTTTTTTTCCATAGGAATGTATTAAAAATACAGCTATTCCAAAAACGTCTATCCGCATCCGGATCCGTCTACAAATGCTGTCTGTTTGCATACAGATTGCTGGATCGGCGACGGAACTGCTTGCCGGATCACTCTGCCGCAAGTGTGAAAGTACCCTTTACAAGCTCTGTCTCTAATACCACCAGATGTGAGGCAGCTATCCTATAAGTCAACATTCAATCTTTTAAAAGGCCTTGAGACATGACTTGGATATTAAATCAGCCAGCATCTCATCTGCTGACAACAGTTTCAGGGTGATTTCCGCTCATCAGTGCAGATCAGAGAGTACTGGCTTAACTGAGAGGCCTAGGTCAGGATGTGGGGGATAATATATCTCCTTTTGGAGAGCGCCTTATTCGGCGTGAGCAGTCTAATAGGCCAGGCAACGCTCCTATGGAATTCTGAAAAGAAAGGGATGCAAATGAGCTCTTCACAAGCTCTGCCTCTAATGCTACTGGGTGTAAGGCAGCTATCCTTCAAGTCACCCAAAAACAGCAGGCTGCAGATGAGATGCTGGCTTAATTATTACACAAATCATGTCTCAAGGCCTTTTAAAAGGTTGTACATTGACTTATAAGATAGCTACCTTATATCTGGTAGCATTAGAGGCAGAGCATATTAGAGCTCATTTGCATTCCTTCTTCCCACAAAAGAAGCTTTACACGCAATGATATCCGAAAGCTGCCATTCCAGTGCTTACTGGTTCTCTGCTAATCTCTAATTCCTGATATCAGTTCTACTTCCAGTCACTGCCTGAGGCGGGTCACCGATGTGGTCAGGGATTGGCTGAGCAGGTACCCCCTGCCATTTCTTATGTGTCAAACCAAAACCACAAAGTGGAGGCCAGAAGGGACCCAGTAAGCATTGGAACAGCAGCGGTGGAGGACCAGTTAGTAAATCCTTTTTTTTGTACCCATTCTGCCCCATCAATAAAAAATGATACGCAGCCCAAAAAAAACTCTTTGCATGATCAAAATAAAACCTGACGCTTTCTCATCTTAGGATCTATCGTTGAGGATTACGGTGGCCGAATGCTGTGATGACGGGAGAGCAGAGAATATCGGACATGTCATCATTGGGCCAGCAGTCAGCGGGATGGGCATGACTCACTGGAACCAAATGTTAGCAACTCTAAGGAAACCTGTGTCCATGTGGCATCAATTACGGAGAAATTAAGAGGCTCGGGTGCCCCGATTTGTCCCTAAGTGCAAATGAACACAAGACTGAGGGGCATTTGTTCAAGATGTACATGGTAAACCTATCAATATCCGGAACCTCTTGTGTAGATATTGTGCATGGCACCTCCAAATTCCTATGACACTTTAGGCGGTATGTTAGGTGACCGCCGCTGCGTTCATGATTTGTTTCGTGAATTTGTTTCTAAGGGTTATTTTACAGACCGATGATGTACAGAAAAAAATATTATTATTGCTTTTAAGTGTTATATGCTTTGCTGCACAAGCTATTTTAATGGACGTTATTAAACACATACGGGGTGGAATATGTACAGTAACTAAAAGGGTGAGCTTACCGCCAGTGGGACAAAAACTGCCCTAGATCAAAGCCATAAATGTAACGACTAAATACCGTAATCTACTTACTGTTACTACGGCAGATACACATCTGAACAAATGCACTATTGAAATCCATGATGGGTAGAAATCACTCCTTGATTTTCCCCTGTTCACCCTGAGAGGTTAATGCAGTCCTCCAATGACCAAGATGGCCTCCAGGTATTGGCGCTGACCAAATAAATTCGTATAAATTGTCATAAATTTTATCTGCAGTGCTGGTTATTATTGGTCCATGCATTTATAGGGGAACTCCAGAAAGCTTCCTCTAATTTGCCATAAAGACGTCATAGATACACGACAGAAGATAAACGAATGTCCACTAAATAATCAAAAGCTATCTAAATAGGTTTAAAAATAATAATTATATATATATATATATATATATATATATATATATATATATACAGCTGCACCGCTGGGACCCGCACCTATATCGAGAACGGAGCCCTGAAAGTAGTGGAGGGCGCACTGCGCATGCAGTTCCGTCGGGCCCATAGAGGTGAATGGCTAGTCATGCACGGTGAAATCCCATTCACTTCTATGGGGAAAGCACTTGGTGGTGGCCGGACCGGGGTCCTCCAGCGACTACTCCTTGCTTCAAGGCACGATAAGCCCGCCCCTTACCCCTCCTCTCTACATTGTGATGGACATCTTGCCGTGATGCCTGTTGCAGCGCGATCCCGGCTCCGGCTCGCTCACTGCCTTCATTTTGCAGACTGCGCATGCACCGTTCAGTTCCATCGCGCTCGCTCCGGGCCATCACTTCTCGTCTTTAGCGTAAGCGTGATCACTGGCTTGCTTTCTCCAGCGCCTGAAGCCAGTGATCATGCTCACGCTAAAGACGAGAAGCGACGGCCGGGCGTGAGCGCGATAAAACTGAACGGCGCATGTGCAGTCTGCAAAATGAAGGCGTGAGTAAGGGAGCCGGGATCGCACTGTAACAGGCAGCGCACGGCGCATGCGCGAGAAGAGCGTGGTGCCGGCATCACGGCAAGATATCCATCACAATGTAGAGAGGAGGAGTAAGGGGTGGGCTTATCGTGCCTTGAAGCAGGGAGGCCTGACAACTTCAAGCCTGACTTGGAGAAGGCGTCAACAGACATTAAAACTGCGATTTTAACAGATATGAGGAAAGAAAATCATGATTAGCAGCACACTGGGGGTACTTTAAGGTACTGTGGTTGGTTTAATATGTGTTTTCCAGGTGACAGCTTCCCTTTAACTATCCACAGTCCCGACGCTGCTCTGTTTCCAGCCTCTTCTGCTCCCCATAGGACTAAGAAGCAAGCTTGTTTCAGTGACCGCTGCAGCCAATCACAGACTTCAGTGGTCACAGTTGCTTAAACGCTATGTCACAGCAGTGATGTACCGTTCAAACCGCTGAGGCTTGTGATTGGCCATAGCTGTCATGGGACCAAGCCGATTCCTGGTCCTGGGAATGGAACAGCAGTAGGATGAGTGGATTTTTTATGTTCAGGTGGACACCGTAGGACCCCAAGGATTGTCGGCTCTGTTGTCTGGCTGCATAGTACCACCATCTGCAGGTGGAGTTTAGGAGCCCAAAGAGGTTGTCTAAGATTTTTTATGAAGGGACACTGCTAGGGGTCTGATAAAAGCATTTTAAGTCCCCTTCCCAGCTCCCTCCGATCCAGCGCCACCGCGCCACCCTCTTTCCTGCGCTGCCGCATGTAACCTATTGTTTTGGATGCAACTGTGATGTCCCGTCTACAGCCGTCACTGTCCCACTGGCTGAGGCGGGTCACCACTGGGGACAGTGACTTGACTGGCTGGGTGATCACTTTCCAGGGGCCAGGATATGGAGACTGGGGGGGGGGGGGTCATAATGGAGAGGTGGAGGATTGGAGAAGAGAAAATTTGTTATTTTTTTAAGTGATTTTGACCTTTTCCACCTTTTGCTCTGCTTGTGATTACCTAGCGCAGAAGGCTGGACCTAAAAATGACAGGCTGTTAAAAAGAGGACATGCATTTTAAGGTGGCAGCCAGGTCTTGGGTAGCTTCCAGTGCTAACCTTTCCGATTTTATAGTGATACTGTAAAACTTCTTGGCTCGGGAACTGTCAATAGCGTTTGGGTTGGATTTAATTATATGTAAATATATGTAGATGAAGAAGCTCTAGTTGGCTCTATGCATGCAAAGTATGTCCTGATATTTTTATATTGTAAGGTAAGGTTAACAGAACGGGCTACTTGTAAGCAATGCAATACTAGCAAGAAGAAAAACTTTACGTACTTCACTTTACTCGCTCCAATCAATATATTAAATTGTATTTTCTTAACCGTATTTGTTACGTCTGCTAATCTTCAGCTGAACAATGGTAAGAATGGAATTAATGGACTTTTCCGGAATCAAAAAAGGATCTTTTTCCCATGTGAAACAGCCCCACTTCTGTCCATGGGTCTGGTATTACAGCCAATCCTCTTTCAAGTAAACTGCAATACCAGACGCAGCCTACGGCCAAGAGCGGCACTGTTTCTGGAAAATAATATATAGGAAAGATATGTAATCCTGGAAAACCCTTATGTGCACCTGTCTTTAAAGAGGCTTTGTCACTAGGATGAACGCTACCCTACCAGGCATATAGCAAAAACTATACCTTTCTTTCTGCTGTTGGTAGTCGGGTGGTGGGGAAAAATGAACTTCGAGCACCAGGAGGCGGGCTTATGCGGTTCGAGCACTGCTCCAGCGAAGGCCCTGGTGCTCCATAATGATATCCTCTGCTGTAGTTCCATCACGGTACGGGTGCGCAGGATCTCAGTGCTAAGCCAAAGGGTCTAGTGCTGACAATCTAAAGACAGGGGGCGTGAACTACAGCAGAGGGGCGTCATTATGGAGCACCAGGGGCGTCGCTGGAGCGGTACTCGAACCACATAAGCCCGGCTCCTGGTGCTCGACCACCGGACCACCAACAGCATAAAGAAAAATATTTTTTTTGTTATTTGCCTGGTAGGGTAGCGTTGATCCGAGCGGCAGAGCCCCTTTAAAGGGGTTGTCTAATCATGGACAATGGGGCATATCGCTAGGATATGCCCCCATTGTCTTATAGGTGTGGGTTCCACCGCTGGGACCCGAACCTATATTGAGAATGGAGCCCCGCAAGTGAAGGAGGGCGCACTGCGCATGCACAGCCACCCTCCATTCATTTTCTATGGGGCCGGCAAAAATAGAAAGGAATAGGAGCAGGGGCTGCTCATGCGCGGTACGCTCCCCTTAACTTCTATGGGGAGCCGGCTTGGTGGTGGCCGGACTGGAGTCCTCCAGCCACCACCTTGCGGGGCTCCGTTCTCAATATAAGTGCGGGTCCCAGCAACCATCAGACAATGGGGGCATATCCAGGCAATATGCCCCCATTGTCCATGATGAGACAACTCCTTTAACTAATACATTTTCTTAAAACAAGGGTACATCTATTTTTCACAGATTTCATGTTTGCAAGTTATATTTTTCTACAAGACTCTACATATATATATATATCTATCCACATTTATTATACATTAGATAGTTTGATCAGCCGATTGTGATAATGAAGCTTATAGAAAATCTATTATCCTACACCCCTGATTATCATGACTGCTACAGTACTATAGAGCATATCATACCTAACCCACTATATCCCATTAATATCTGGTCTGATTGGAGTCGGGAAGGAATTTTTTATTCCCCTAAAGTGGGGAAAATTGGCTTCTACCTCAGTTGTTTTTTTTTTGCCTTCCTCTGGATCAAATTGCAGGATAATAGGCCGAACTGGATGGACAAATGTCTTTTTTCAGCCTTATGTACTATGTTACTGGTTTACGGCGAAGACTGGGGTCGTAGAATCTAAGAAAGGGGAAAGCATCTAGACAAAATGATGGGATTATAGATATATAAATATAAAATTTGGACCCTTCCCAGAAACACTCAAGAAAAAAACGGATATATGTAAAGGGAATGTGTCATCAGAAAATGACCTATTGTTTAAAATCAAGTTTTTTGTGTTAAACATATTTTTGAAAGAATTTTTGGTGGTAATTTTTTAATTTTTCATGTCAATATCTATAGTTAAACAAAAAACATAAAATCCTGCAGCTTTCGCACTGGCCACTAAGCCTAATAATAGGCGTCACTTTGGGGTTTGTACAGATCACTTTACTGCAGTTATCTGTTTATCATCACAGGCACAGGTCACAGTGCATGCCTAGAAAACTTTCCCCTAGAAGTCAATGAGGTCTCCTCCTGTCTATTGTGTCTGTGGCCCTTGTGGCTTCCGTAAAGCTGTTCTTTAAATGCTTTCTAAATGCTGTTAAGTACAGCTCAGGTAAGATGGCCGCCCCCATAATCATGGTTAGGAAATTGAATTAAAAAATCCACAATCAGAAAATAAAAATAAAATAAAAAAAAGGATATGTGTCGCTATCTGCCATCTGTTGATACAAGTTTTAAACTGGTAGAAAAAAAATTTGGTGGCACATTCCCTTTAAGGCCATGTCCAGATGTGTGGTGTGGGTTCTGCACCGCAAGTCCACAGTCATTTCTTGATTTCTAGTGTCATGTAAGCAGATGGGGGTTTTAAAAATCCCATCCACATGTAGCCAGAAAATATGCATAGAAATCAGAGTGACGCAGATTTTTCACATCCATAGCATGCTCATTCTTGTTCCGCAAACCTGCAGATTTTCACCACGGATTTCAGCCTATGTAATGCCTAGGGTGCAAAGACCCATCTCTCCCAAGGAAAGAGAACCATCTCTCTAGCGACACCTTGTTGAAGCGAGTCAAAATCTGACTTTTTAACAGCCCTTGGGACATGATAATAGAAAATAGTGAATCCAAATACCCATCTGTAGACAGCTGTTTCATGGTGCTTGCCCCTCATCACTACGGAGCAGGATTCTGGCTGGCTGGGTGCGAGGCTTCGGATGCAGCTGGTGTCTGAATCTCCATAAAAGACCAGCCCTGTGTGGAGACTTACTGGAAGTGCTCCATGTTATGGAGACTTATTGGCAATGCTTCATGGGAAAACAATATCCAAAGAGGTATCTCCCAAGGAAAGAGAACCACCGTTGCCAATAAGTCTCCATACAGTGTCTTTTAAAATGGGACCCATACCCTACCTAGAATGCCTAGGATGAAATACATGGTGAATCCTCACATTTAGATTTTTGTGTTATCTGGCAGTTAAGGAATGTTTTTTTTTTAAATATAGTTTTACCCACAGATTTGTGAGAGCCAGCACTGGTGGTAGCGTCAAGAGCATCAGTCAAGTCTGGGAAGCCACCAACCTAGTTTGGAGAATTGGATCTACTCTACATGGTCAGTCCAAGTTAATTCTGTTGCCTTGCAGCACTGGTGTCCTGGGTTTATTAAATCTAACAATCTACATGGAGATTCATAGACTTCCTGTAGGCACTCTGGTTTCCTCCAACACTCCAAAAACATTCTGGTAGGTTACATTTTTTGTGATCGGTCCCAAGCAGTGGAATTTTTGGCATTTTGATTGTATAATATTACCCAAAAACAAAGATGTAATGTATCTCTCCGCAAGTGCCGCACCCCCTCCACTATGATGGATTACGTTTACACTGCCTGGCCCTATCAATCAAAGTAGAGAGTGTGTGGCAGTTGCAGAGAGAGCTGAGCCTTTAGGTGTAATGGCAATGCCCCCATTGCTCCTAGAGTCTCATTTGCATATATTAAAACATAATTTTTCTAGCAATGGGCACATATAGAGATGGGACCAACACAGATTCCTTCAGCTGCCAAGCACCCAAGTAACAGATCAGCCGGTGTCATAAGTACAAATCTGATGATGGTGCCCTTTTAGCAGCAGGTACTTGGCTTCGAAACATAGAGAATCTTCTTAGTTGCCCAGCATTCAGTGGTCTCCCCTTAAACCAACAGGTAACTATCCATTCACAAATTATGTAGCTCCCAGGTATCTGAAACATGCAACTAGTTTTGCTTTGAGTTTTTTATCATCTCTCTGGTTTGTGCTCTCCACTCGACGTACTGTGACCATTTGTGAAGTTCGCCATGGAAAGATGCCATCAATGAATTCCTATCATGCCTTTCCACTGAGTATATGTGTAAATATAGTGACATTTCATAAACTTCGTAATGTATTCACCTATGTACAAAGCCACTAGTATTGTGACCACTAATTTAGTACATAACGACCATCAGAATAATGCTATAGGTGACAGTGTTCAATTTTATATCTTCTACTTCCTACATCCGTGCACGTAAAAATACCGGTAGGTTTTAATGATAAAATAATTTGGATGACTCTTTGGGGAAAAAAAAGATCAGAGCAATAATTAATTTTCAGAGTTGTTACTATGTTATAGATATGAGCACTGTTTCTTGGTACTAGGAAAATAACACCCATCTGTTCACTTTACATTTCTGTAACAAATGGAAAAATGTGGAAGGGGAAAACTAAGATTAACCACTAGCTGCTGTCATGTTCATTTCGAGGGTTCCTGCTGTAAAAAATAATATCTTTGAATTTTATGAAACTCTATTAAAAACATCAAAAATAAATAGTTTGTCTTCATATTTTTTATGATAAGAGCTCTATCATGCACCATACAATGGGCTTAATAAATATACTATAAAGGTACACAGTGGGATTAATAAATCGGCCTAATAAATACACTATAAAAAGGTATACAATGGGCTTAATAAATACACTATAAAAGGTACAAAGTGGGCTTAATAAATGGGCTTAAAGTTATCCAAGTTATGTAAAAAAAAATATAGCACTGTAAATCTGATAGTCAGAAATATATACATAAGCTAAGCAAGTTTTAGGCAAAAAAAAAAAATCTATTTCCTCATTTCCCTGGTTCTCTTCTGGCCTCTGGTTAACTGCAAGAACAATCTCTGAGGTTTTCCTCAATAATATTTGTGGGCTTAAAAAAAGACCACCCCCCTCCCTCCGAGTGCTGCCGTGAGTGAAATGTCTGGGATACTCAGCAGCATGTTCTGTGTGTAGGACTACAAGTCCCAGCTGTACAAGGACACTGCTGATACACACAGGATCTTCCCCCTACCTGTTCCTCTATTCTGTCAGCTCTGTGTCTGCAGGATGGGAAGGGTAGATCCTAAGCATTTGTCTCTTCACTGCAGCTGCTCAGCAAAGTCTCCAGCCCTGAGCCTGTGCTGCTGATGGTAGAAGGGGTTAAACTTTCCTGAAGAATCCAGTGGGAGGGAGACACAGGGCAGACCGCTCAGCCAGCAGACAGCAGTGCAGGGGTGCGTGGCCAGCACAGTGACAGTCTTGTGCACAGACAGACCTGCTTCTCAGGCTTGTGCACGAAACATCAGAGCAGGGAGAGAAGCTGACATCACAGGTCATGTGACCCTCTGTGAAATCTGAGAAAGGAGCCACTGCAGATGAAGTAAGTGAATTGTAAACCCCTTACATTTGATCAGTTAGAAACATGCAAAGAACAAAAAAATAACTGACATCCCCTTTAATACACGGGGCTTAATAAATACACTATATGGGGGAGATTTATCAAAACTGTGCATACGGGTCCGCAGCTGTTGGTAGCTCGAGAAACCTTTGAGCACCACTACCATAGATGTTATAGAATACCTTGTCATAACTAGAGTTGAGCGAACACCTGGATGTTCGGGTTCGAGAAGTTCGGCCGAACATCCCGGAAATGTTCGGGTTCGGGATCCGAACCCGATCCGAACTTCGTCCCGAACCCGAACCCCATTGAAGTCAATGGGGACCCGAACTTTTCGGCACTAAAAAGGCTGTAAAACAGCCCAGGAAAGAGCTAGAGGGCTGCAAAAGGCAGCAACATGTAGGTAAATCCCCTGCAAACAAATGTGGATAGGGAAATGAATTAAAATAAAAATTAAATAAATAAAAATTAACCAAAATCAATTGGAGAGAGGTTCCATAGCAGAGAATCTGGCTTCCCGTCACCCACCACTGGAACAGTCCATTCTCAGATATTTAGGCCCCGGCACCCAGGCAGAGGAGAGAGGTCCCGTAACAGAGAATCTGTCTTCATGTCAGCAGAGAATTAGTCTGCATGTCATAGCAGAGAATGAGGCTTCACGTCAGCCACCACTGCAACAGTCCATTGGCATATATTTAGGCCCAGCACCCAGGCAGAGGAGGGAGGTCCCGTAACAGAGAATCTGTCTTCATGTCAGCAGAGAATTAGTCTGCATGTCATAGCAGAGAATGAGGCTTCACGTCAGCCACCACTGCAACAGTCCATTGGCATATATTTAGGCCCAGCACACACACAGGCAGAGGAGAGAGGTCCCGTAACAGAGAATCTGGCTTCATGTCAGCAGAGAATCAGTCTGCATGTCATAGCAGAGAATGAGGCTTCACGTCAGCCACCACTGCAACAGTCCATTGGCATATATTTAGGCCCAGCACACACACAGGCAGAGGAGAGAGGTCCCGTAACAGAGAATCTGGCTTCATGTCAGCAGAGAATCAGTCTGCATGTCATAGCAGAGAATGAGGCTTCACGTCAGCCACCACTGCAACAGTCCATTGGCATATATTTAGGCCCAGCACCCAGGCAGAGGAGGGAGGTCCCGTAACAGAGAATCTGTCTTCATGTCAGCAGAGAATTAGTCTGCATGTCATAGCAGAGAATGAGGCTTCACGTCAGCCACCACTGCAACAGTCCATTGGCATATATTTAGGCCCAGCACACACACAGGCAGAGGAGAGAGGTCCCGTAACAGAGAATCTGGCTTCATGTCAGCAGAGAATCAGTCTGCATGTCATAGCAGAGAATGAGGCTTCACGTCACCCACCACTGCAACAGTCCATTGGCATATATTTAGGCCTAGCACACAGGCAGAGCAGAGAGGTCCCGTAACAGACAATCTGGCTTCATGTCAGCAGAGAATCAGTCTGCATGTCATAGCAGAGAATCAGGCTTCACGTCACCCACCACTGCAACAGTCCATTGGCATATATTTAGGCCTAGCACACAGGCAGAGCAGAGAGGTCCCGTAACAGACAATCTGGCTTCATGACAGCAGAGAATTAGTCTGCATGTCATAGCAGAGAATGAGGCTTCACGTCAGCCACCACTGCAACAGTCCATTGGCATATATTTAGGCCCAGCACCCAGGCAGAGGAGAGAGGTCCCGTAACAGACAATCTGGCTTCATGTCAGCAGAGAATTAGTCTGCATGTCATAGCAGAGAATCAGGCTTCACGTCAGCCACCACTGCAACAGTCCATTGTCATAAATTTAGGCCCAGCACCCAGGCAGAGGAGAGAGGTCCCGTAACAGACAATCTGGCTTCATGTCAGCAGAGAATTAGTCTGCATGTCATAGCAGAGAATGAGGCTTCACGTCAGCCACCACTGCAACAGTCCATTGGCATATATTTAGGCCTAGCACACAGGCAGAGCAGAGAGGTCCCGTAACAGACAATCTGGCTTCATGACAGCAGAGAATCAGTCTGCATGTCATAGCAGAGAATCAGGCTTCACGTCAGCCACCACTGCAACAGTCCATTGTCATAAATTTAGGCCCAGCACCCAGGCAGAGGAGAGAGGTCCCGTAACAGAGAATCTGGCTTCATGTCAGCAGAGAATCAGTCTTCATATCATAGCAGAGAATCAGGCTTCACGTCACCCACCACTGTAAGAGTCAATTTTCATAAATTTAGGCCCAGAACCCAGGCAGAGGAGAAAGGTCCCGTAACAGACAATCTGGCTTCATGTCAGCAGAGAATCAGTCTTCATATCATAGCCTAGAATCAGGCTTCACGTCACCCACCACTGTAAGAGTCAATTTTCATAAATTTAGGCCCAGAACCCAGGCAGAGGAGAAAGGTCCCGTAACAGACAATCTGGCTTCATGTCAGCAGAGAATCAGTCTTCATATCATAGCAGAGAATCAGGCTTCACGTCACCCACCACTGCAACAGTCAATTGTCATAAATTTAGGCCCAGCACCCAGGCAGAGGAGAGAGCTCCCGTAACAGAGGATCTGGCTTCATGTCAGCAGAGAATCAGTCTGCATGTCATAGCAGAGAATGAGGCTTCACGTCACCCACCACTGCAACAGTCCATTGGCATATATTTAGGCCTAGCACACAGGCAGAGCAGAGAGGTCCCGTAACAGACAATCTGGCTTCATGTCAGCAGAGAATCAGTCTGCATGTCATAGCAGAGAATGAGGCTTCACGTCACCCACCACTGCAACAGTCCATTGGCATATATTTAGGCCTAGCACACAGGCAGAGCAGAGAGGTCCCGTAACAGACAATCTGGCTTCATGACAGCAGAGAATCAGTCTGCATGTCATAGCAGAGAATGAGGCTTCACGTCACCCACCACTGCAACAGTCCATTGGCATATATTTAGGCCTAGCACACAGGCAGAGCAGAGAGGTCCCGTAACAGACAATCTGGCTTCATGTCAGCAGAGAATCAGTCTGCATGTCATAGCAGAGAATGAGGCTTCACGTCACCCACCACTGCAACAGTCCATTGGCATATATTTAGGCCTAGCACACAGGCAGAGCAGAGAGGTCCCGTAACAGACAATCTGGCTTCATGACAGCAGAGAATCAGTCTGCATGTCATAGCAGAGAATGAGGCTTCACGTCACCCACCACTGCAACAGTCCATTGGCATATATTTAGGCCTAGCACACAGGCAGAGCAGAGAGGTCCCGTAACAGACAATCTGGCTTCATGTCAGCAGAGAATCAGTCTGCATGTCATAGCAGAGAATGAGGCTTCACGTCACCCACCACTGCAACAGTCCATTGGCATATATTTAGGCCTAGCACACAGGCAGAGCAGAGAGGTCCCGTAACAGACGATCTGGCTTCATGTCAGCAGAGAATCAGTCTGCATGTCATAGCAGAGAATCAGGCTTCACGTCAGCCACCACTGCAACAGTCCATGGTCATAAATTTAGGCCCAGCACCCAGGCAGAGGAGAGAGGTCCCGTAACAGACAATCTGGCTTCATGTCAGCAGAGAATTAGTCTGCATGTCATAGCAGAGAATCAGGCTTCATGTCAGCCACCACTGCAACAGTCCATTGGCATATATTTAGGCCTAGCACACAGGCAGAGGAGAGGTTCATTCAACTTTGGGTAGCATCGCAATATAATGGTAAAATGAAAATAAAAATAGGATTGAATGAGGAAGTGCCCTGGAGTCCAATAATATATGGTTATGGGGAGGTAGTTAATGTCTAATCTGGACAAGGGACGGACAGGTCCTGTGGGATCCATGCCTGGTTCATTTTTATGAACGTCAGCTTGTCCACATTGGCTGTAGACAGGCGGCTGCGTTTGTCTGTAATGACGCCCCCTGCCGTGCTGAATACACGTTCAGACAAAACGCTGGCTGCCGGGCAGGCCAGCACCTCCAAGGCATAAAAGGCTAGCTCTGGCCACGTGGACAATTTAGAGACCCAGAAGTTGAATGGGGCCGAACCATCAGTCAGTACGTGGAGGGGTGTGCACACGTACTGTTCCACCATGTTAGTGAAATGTTGCCTCCTGCTAACACGTTGCGTATCAGGTGGTGGTGCAGTTAGCTGTGGCGTGTTGACAAAAGTTTTCCACATCTCTGCCATGCTAACCCTGCCCTCAGAGGAGCTGGCCGTGACACAGCTGCCTTGGCGACCTCTTGCTCCTCCTCTGCCTTGGCCTTGGGCTTCCACTTGTTCCCCTGTGACATTTGGGAATGCTCTCAGTAGCGCGTCTACCAACGTGCGCTTGTACTCGCGCATCTTCCTATCACGCTCCAGTGCAGGAAGTAAGGTGGGCACATTGTCTTTGTAGCGTGGATCCAGCAGGGTGGCAACCCAGTAGTCCGCACAGGTTAAAATGTGGGCAACTCTGCTGTCGTTGCGCAGGCACTGCAGCATGTAGTCGCTCATGTGTGCCAGGCTGCCCAGGGGTAAGGACAAGCTGTCCTCTGTGGGAGGCGTATCGTCATCGTCCTGCCTTTCCCCCCAGCCACGCACCAGTGATGGACCCGAGCTGCGTTGGGTGCCACCCCGCTGTGACCATGCTTCATCCTCATCCTCCTCCACCTCCTCCTCATCCTCGTCCTCCTCGTCCTCCAGTAGTGGGCCCTGGCTGGCCACATTTGTACCTGGCCTCTGCTGTTGCAAAAAACCTCCCTCTGAGTCACTTCGAAGAGACTGGCCTGAAAGTGCTAAAAATGACCCCTCTTCCTCATCCTCCTCCTCCTCCTCCTGGGCCACCTCCTGTTCCATCATCGCCCTAAGTGTTTTCTCAAGGAGACATAGAAGTGGTATTGTAACGCTGATAACGGTGTCATCGCCACTGGCCATGTTGGTGGAGTACTCGAAACAGCGCAACAGGGCACACAGGTCTCGCATGGAGGCCCAGTCATTGGTGGTGAAGTGGTGCTGTTCTGTAGTGCGACTGACCCGTGCGTGCTGCAGCTGAAACTCCACTATGGCCTGCTGCTGCTCGCACAGTCTGTCCAGCATGTGCAAGGTGGAGTTCCACCTGGTGGGCACGTCGCATATGAGGCGGTGAGCGGGAAGGCCGAAGTTACGCTGTAGCGCAGACAGGCGAGCAGCGGCAGGATGTGAACGCCGGAAGCGCGAACAGACGGCCCGCACTTTATGCAGCAGCTCTGACATGTCGGGGTAGTTGTGAATGAACTTCTGCACCACCAAATTCAGCACATGCGCCAAGCAAGGGATGTGCGTCAAATTGGCTAGTCCCAGAGCTGCAACGAGATTTCGCCCATTATCACACACCACCAGGCCGGGCTTGAGGCTCACCGGCAGCAACCACTCGTCGGTCTGTTGTTCAATACCCCGCCACAACTCCTGTGCGGTGTGGGGCCTGTCCCCCAAACATATGAGTTTCAGAATGGCCTGCTGACGTTTACCCCGGGCTGTGCTGAAGTTGGTGGTGAAGGTGTGTGGCTGACTGGATGAGCAGGTGGAAGAAGAGGAGGAGGAAGCCGAGAAGGAGGAGGTGGCAACAGGAGGCAAAGAATGTTGCCCTGCGATCCTTGGCGGCGGCAGGACGTGCGCCAAACAGCTCTCCGCCTGGGGCCCAGCTGCCACTACATTTACCCAGTGTGCAGTTAGGGAGATATAGCGTCCCTGGCCGTGCTTACTGGTCCACGTATCTGTGGTTAGGTGGACCTTGCTACAGATGGCGTTGCGCAGTGCACACTTGATTTTATCGGATACTTGGTTGTGCAGGGAAGGCACGGCTCTCTTGGAGAAGTAGTGCCGGCTGGGAACAACATACTGTGGGACAGCAAGCGACATGAGCTGTTTGAAGCTGTCTGTGTCCACCAGCCTAAATGACAGCATTTCATAGGCCAGTAGTTTAGAAATGCTGGCATTCAGGGCCA
This sequence comes from Bufo gargarizans, assembly GCF_014858855.1. NCBI lineage: Eukaryota > Metazoa > Chordata > Amphibia > Anura > Bufonidae > Bufo > Bufo gargarizans. The sequence goes on from NC_058089.1 coordinate 21,450,457, forward strand.
GGGATCGAGGGTGGCTAGGTGGGAATTTACGCTTTCTATCAAATGTTTGTGAGATGGAGAGCTGAACGCTGGCGTGTGACATGGTTGAGACGCTTGGTGACGGAGGTGGTGGTGGTGGTGTTGGTGGTACATCCCCTGTTTGCTGGGCGGCAGGTGCCAACGTTCCTCCAGAGGCGGAGGAAGAGGCCGAGGCGGCAGCAGCAGAATAGGCCGAGGCGGCAGCAGCAGAAGAGGTAGCAGGGGGAGCCTGAGTGACTTCCTTGGTTTTAAGGTGTTTACTCCACTGCAGTTCATGCTTTGCATGCAGGTGCCTGGTCATGCAGGTTGTGCTCAGGTTCAGAACGTTAATGCCTCGCTTCAGGCTCTGATGGCACAGCGTGCAAACCACTCGGGTCTTGTCGTCAGCACATTGTTTGAAGAAGTGCCATGCCAGGGAACTCCTTGAAGCTGCCTTTGGGGTGCTCGGTCCCAGATGGCGGCGGTCAGTAGCAGGCGGAGTCTCTTGGCGGCGGGTGTTCTGCTTTTGCCCACTGCTCCCTCTTTTGCTACGCTGTTGGCTCGGTCTCACCACTGCCTCTTCCTCCGAACTGTGAAAGTCAGTGGCACGACCTTCATTCCATGTGGGGTCTAGGACCTCATCGTCCCCTGCATCGTCTTCCACCCAGTCTTGATCCCTGACCTCCTGTTCAGTCTGCACACTGCAGAAAGACGCAGCAGTTGGCACCTGTGTTTCGTCATCATCAGAGACATGCTGAGGTGGTATTCCCATGTCCTCATCATCAGGAAACATAAGTGGTTGTGCGTCAGTGCATTCTATGTCTTTCACCGCTGGGGAAGGGCTAGGTGGATGCCCTTGGGAAACCCTGCCAGCGGAGTCTTCAAACAGCATAAGAGACTGCTGCATAACTTGAGGCTGAGACAGTTTCCCTGGTATGCATGGGGGTGATGTGACAGACTGATGGGGTTGGTTTTCAGGCGCCATCTGTGCGCTTTCTGCAGAAGACTGGGTGGGAGATAATGTGAACGTGCTGGATCCACTGTCGGCCACCCAATTGACTAATGCCTGTACCTGCTCAGGCCTTACCATCCTTAGAACGGCATTGGGCCCCACCATATATCGCTGTAAATTCTGGCGGCTACTGGGACCTGAGGTAGTTGGTACACTAGGACGTGTGGATGTGGCAGAACGGCCACGTCCTCTCCCAGCACCAGAGGGTCCACTAACACCACCACGACCATGTCCACGTCCGCGTCCCTTACTAGATGTTTTTCTCATTGTTATGGTTCACCACAACAACAAATATATTATTTGGCCCAATGTATTGTATTCAAATTCAGCGGGATATAAATTTGAGGCCTAGTATTTAGGCGCTGGGTGACCGGTATGGATTTAGTGACAGAATTAGACTTGGAAATGCACAGAAGCGTGTGTGTGAAGTTATTCTGAATGACCCTATGTGCACCTTCAATATTATATACCCTTTTAGGGATAGATTTCAAATAGCTCTGATATAGCAGAAACCACTAAATTATGAAATTGCTAAATTGGGAATTGTACTTCAACCCAGAACAAAAAATGTGCTTTGACGGACACTAAATATCTTGCCCAGCAACAACAGTACAGTGGTGGGTAACGAGAGATTTAGAGGGATTTAAATTTGAGGCCTAGTATTTAGGCGCTGGGTCACCGGTATGGATTTAGTGACAGAATTAGACTTGGAAATGCACAGAAGCGTGTGTGTGAAGTTATTCTGAATGACCCTATGTGCACCTTCAATATTATATACCCTTTTAGGGATAGATTTCAAATAGCTCTGATATAGCAGAAACCACTAAATTATGAAATTGCTAAATTGGGAATTGTACTTCAACCCAGAACAAAAAATGTGCTTTGACGGACACTAAATATCTTGCCCAGCAACAACAGTACAGTGGTGGGTAACGAGAGATTTAGAGGGATTTAAATTTGAGGCCTAGTATTTAGGCGCTGGGTCACCGGTATGGATTTAGTGACAGAATTAGACTTGGAAATGCACAGAAGCGTGTGTGTGAAGTTATTCTGAATGACCCTATGTGCACCTTCAATATTATATACCCTTTTAGGGATAGATTTCAAATAGCTCTGATATAGCAGAAACCACTAAATTATGAAATTGCTAAATTGGGAATTGTACTTCAACCCAGAACAAAAAATGTGCTTTGACGGACACTAAATATCTTGCCCAGCAACAACAGTACACCGGTGGGTAACGAGAGATTTAGAGGGAATTAAATTTGAGGCCTAGTATTTAGGCGCTGGGTCACCGGTATGGATTTAGTGACAGAATTAGACTTGGAAATACACAGTAGCGGGTGTGTGTGAAGTTATTCTGAATGACCCTATGTGCACCTTCAATATTATATACCCTTTTAGGGATAGATTTCAAATAGCTCTGATATAGCAGAAACCACTAAATTATGAAATTGCTAAATTGGGAATTGTACTTCAACCCAGAACAAAAAATGTGCTTTGACGGACACTAAATATCTTGCCCAGCAACAACAGTACAGCGGTGGGTAACGAGAGATTTAGAGGGAATTAAATTTGAGGCCTAGTATTTAGGCGCTGGGTCACCGGTATGGATTTAGTGACAGAATTAGACTTGGAAATACACAGTAGCGTGTGTGTGAAGTTATTCTGAATGACCCTATGTGCACCTTCAATATTATATACCCTTTTTGGGATAGATTTCAAATAGCTCTGATATAGCAGGAACCACTAAATTATGAAATTGCTAAATTGGGAATTGTACTTCAACCCAGAACAAAAAATGTGCTTTGACGGGCACTAAATAACTTTCCCAGCTACAACAGGACAACGGTAACGAGAGATTTAGAGGGATTTAAATTTGAGGCCTAGTATTTAGGCGCTGGGTGACAGGTATGGGTTTAGTGACAGAATTAGACTTGGAAATACACAGTAGCGGGTGTGTGTGAAGTTATTCTGAATGACCCTATGTGCACCTTCAATATTATATACCCTTTTTGGGATAGATTTCAAATAGCTCTGATATAGCAGAAACCACTAAATTATGAAATTGCTAAATTGGGAATTGTACTTCAACCCAGAACAAAAAATGTGCTTTGACGGACACTAAATATCTTGCCCAGCAACAACAGTACAGCGGTGGGTAACGAGAGATTTAGAGGGAATTAAATTTGAGGCCTAGTATTTAGGCGCTGGGTCACCGGTATGGATTTAGTGACAGAATTAGACTTGGAAATACACAGTAGCGGGTGTGTGTGAAGTTACTCTGAATGACCCTATGTGCACCTTCAATATTATATACCCTTTTTGGGATAGATTTCAAAGAGCTCTGATATAGCAGGAACCACTAAATTATGAAATTGCTAAATTGAGAATTGTATTTCAACCCAGAACAAGAAATGTGCTTGAACGGACACTAAATAACTCGCCCAGCTACAGCACTAGGGACAGATTTAGCTGGATATAAATTTGAGGCCTAGTATTTAGGCGCTGGGTGACCGGTATGGATTTAGTGACAGAATTAGACTGGGATATGGCCAAAAAATGAACAGACTATTGCTGGTTAAATGCACTTGGTGTGACAGCTTCACCCTGATGTAGGCTTTAGCCAAAAAACAACCACACCATTGAGGGTTAAATGCACTTGGTGACAGGCGCAGCTTGCCCCTGATTTTGTATATGGCCAAAAAATGAACAGACTATTGCTGGTTAAATGCACTTGGTGTGACAGCTTCACCCTGATGTAGGCTTTAGCCAAAAAACAACCACACCATTGAGGGTTAAATGCACTTGGTGACAGGCGCAGCTTGCCCCTGATTTTGTATATGGCCAAAAAATGAACAGACTATTGCTGGTTAAATGCACTTGGTGTGACAGCTTCACCCTGATGTAGGCTTTAGCCAAAAAACAACCACACCATTGAGGGTTAAATGCACTTGGTGACAGGCGCAGCTTGCCCCTGATTTTGTATATGGCCAAAAAATGAACAGACTATTGCTGGTTAAATGCACTTGGTGTGACAGCTTCACCCTGATGTAGGCTTTAGCCAAAAAACAACCACACCATTGAGGGTTAAATGCACTTGGTGACAGGCGCAGCTTGCCCCTGATTTTGTATATGGCCAAAAAATGAACAGACTATTGCTGGTTAAATGCACTTGGTGTGACAGCTTCACCCTGATGTAGGCTTTAGCCAAAAAACAACCACACCATTGAGGGTTAAATGCACTTGGTCGCAGCTTGTGCTGGCGCACCACAAGACACAAAATGGCCGCCGATCACCCCAGAAAAATGAGACTGACAAACGGTCTGTGCAGCCTAAAAACAGTGAGCAATTGAGGATCAGCAGCTCAATGATCCACAGCTGCAGATCGATCAGTTAATCAAGTCCTTTGGAGGAGTTAATCTGCCTAATCTCGCCCTACTGTCGCAGCCGCAACCTCTCCCTACGCTAATCAGAGCAGAGTGACGGGCGGCGCTATGTGACTCCAGCTTAAATAGAGGCTGGGTCACATGGTGCTCTGGCCAATCACAGCCATGCCAATAGTAGGCATGGCTGTGATGGCCTCTTGGGGCAAGTAGTATGACGCTTGTTGATTGGCTGCTTTGCAGCCTTTCAAAAAGCGCCAAGAAAGCGTCACAAAAGCGCCAAGAAAGCGACGAACACCGAACCCGAACCCGGACTTTTACGAAAATGTCCGGGTTCGGGTCCGTGTCACGGACACCCCAAAATTCGGTACGAACCCGAACTATACAGTTCGAGTTCGCTCATCCCTAGTCATAACCATATCCCTGGCAGTTTACACAGGGGTAAAAAAAATCATATCTCTAGGCCATATATTTAACTGAATTCTACACTGCTAGGATGAATTCACATTTCACCACTTTCAATGTAGTACCTCTAAAATTTGCAGCAGAATCCATACGGAACACATGTTGATTTTCCTGAAAACGCACTGTGGATTTGCTATGAAAATTTTTCACCATGGGGGTTTACCTTTACAATTTAATATGGCCCAACACCATCTACCATCTGCCCTATTTGCATTGGCTCGCGAGCTGCAAAAAGTTGGGAACCACCGCTGAACTCAACATCAACCTCTCTTTATGTCCTACAGTAAATAATACACATCTTCAACAGAACATTTTGGATCGTTAACTTTTATTATAAAAATAATTTATTTTTCCTTCTTAACTTTTCTTTGGTTTGTTAATTCATTAATTTTCTTGTCGAGTCTTCTCTGTAAATGGGCTTTCTTGGTTGGGTCTATTGAGTGGTCTTTGTAGCCACTTCCTGCATAAATCACTCCTTCGCGGCTGATTCTTGTTCGTGCTTTTGCTTTGGCTCTGTCACCGCAGCCGTGAACCTAGAAGATGTTATCAACAAGTACATTACAAGAAGACGTTTATAATGGAATCAACTTTTGCCGAAGTTCAAACTAAAAAACTTGGATTCAAAAAACAAATGCATTGATGAATTTTAAAAGACAAATGCTCAAAGAAGAAAGACAAAGAAGAGGACAACCACACCATGGGACAGATTTACCAATACGATGACTACCTACACCATGGGACAGAGTTACCAATACGATGACTACCTACACCATGGGGCAGATTTACCAATATGATGACTACCTACATCATGGGACAGAGTTACCAATACGATGACTACCTACATCATGGGACAGAGTTACCAATACGATGACTACCTACATCATGGGACAGAGTTACCAATACGATGACTACTACACCATGGGACAGATTTACTAATACGATGACTACTACACCATGGGACAGAGTTACCAATACGATGACTACTACACCATGGGACAGAGTTACCAATACGATTACTACACCATGGAACAGATTTATTAATACAATGACTACTACACCATGGGACAGATTTACCAATATGATGACTACTACACCATGGGACAGATTTACCAATACGATGACTACTACACCATTGGACAGAGTTACCAATACGATGACTACTACACCATGGGACAGAGTTACCAATACGATGACTACTACACCATGGGACAGAGTTACCAATACGATGACTACTACACCATGGGACAGAGTTACCAATACGATGACTACTACACCATGGGACAGAGTTACCAATACGATGACTACTACACCATGGGACAGAGTTACCAATACGATGACTACTACACCATGGGACAGAGTTACCAATACGATGACTACTACACCATGGGACAGATTTACTAATACGATGACTACTACACCATGGGACAGATTTACCAATATGATGACTACTACACCATGGGACAGAGTTACCAATACGATTACTACACCATGGGACAGATTTATTAATACAATGACTACTACACCATGGGACAGATTTACCAATACGATGACTACTACACCATGGGACAGAGTTACCAATACGATGACTACTACACCATGGGACAGAGTTACCAATACAATGACTACTACACCATGGGACAGAGTTACCAATACGATTACTACACCATGGTACAGATTTAACTGCAATAACACCAATCTCTGTAGTAGTCATCGTATTGGTAAGTCTGTCAGTGTCCCTTTAAGGTCTTTTTCTCAACTCTGTTCATGTTATAAAATTTTTGCTGTGAAGAGACATGTGATCTCTGCTGAGTCAAATCAGTTTTGAGAACTGCAAAAGTAAACCAAGCATCTGTGATAATAATCTTACAAAAACCTCTGGAAGAGCATGACATTGTGAATGGATTAATGGAATTTATTTACCAAAAAAAAATAAACATATACAGCCTTATTCTACATAATTAAATAAAAAATATCTTTATTTCATGATGGAACAACCTTTGGATGGTAATATATTTTCCTCAAAAGGCATTTTATATAAAAAAAAAAATCTGATTTAAATAAAAAAAAAACATTATTATTTTTTTTTTTTAAATCCGATTTTTATCCACCCTGATGGCGCTGCAGCACCTTCATTCTGTGGATCGGCTGGGGTCCTCTGAGTTGGACCCAACTGATCAAAACTTAACTTAAGGGTAGAAAATCCATATTTTCAATAGGCGGGTTTATTCAGCAATTTAAAAATAAATTGCACATTGGATATCATATGACAAGGCGAACATCCAGGTTCACACAATGTATACAAGGGGAGTTGGTCTGTGGTGGTTACAAACATGGTGTCCTACAATGTTGCACTTTATTATAATTTCATTGTCTTTTTGGAAATGAAAAACTCAATAGGCATACAGAGGAGGAGGAGGAGTATAGGGTGACTCAAAGGATTCCGAAGGCACAGGCAGTCTCCCATAAGTAATTTTTGCTTTTAAAGAGGACCTTTCATGGGTGCAGACATTATGGGTTGTGTAGGGCACTTACTAGCTTAGGCTACTTTCACACTTGCATTTGGTGCAGATCCGTCATAGATCTGCACCAACGCTTCCATTCAGATAATACAACCGCATGCATCCGCTCAGAACGGATCAGTTTGTATTATTTTGAACATAGCCAAAACGGGTCTGTCGAGAACGCCATTGAAAGTCAGTGAAAACGGATCCGTCCCCATTGACTTACATTGTATGTCAGGACAGATCAGTTTGCATCCGCATCGTCAGGTGGACACCAAAACGCTCCGCCTCCAAAGCGGAATGGAGACGGAACGGAGGCCCTTAACGGATCTCATAAACGGAAAGTCAAAACGCCAGTGTGAAAGTCGCCTTATCTGTCCGGCGCTCCGTTCCCCCCTTTTACTTTTCCCATCTGGAATGCTAATGAATATCATCGGTACAGGGAGGAGGAGACTGCCCCGTCTCACAATGGCCGTCTCCTTCTCCCTGGCTGTAGCGCGGTCCAATCACAGCGGAGAGCGTCACAGCCAGGGAGGAGACACCCACTGAGAGACGGGTCAGTCTCCTCCTCCCTGTACCGATGATATTCATTTCCATACCAGGAGGGAAAAGTAAAAGGGGGGCACAGCGGGGGGAACGGAGCACCGGACAGATAAGCTAGTAAGTGATCTTACATGCCTGTACTATGCCCTACACAACCGCCTACTTATTTCATAATGTCTGGACCCATGAAAGGTCCTCTTTAAGTAAGAAAAATGAGTTGTTATGGTCTGCAAAATACGGACACCTTCCATGTGTACTCTGCATTTTCTCACTTAATAGAAAGGACTATTAAGAATAGGACAAGTTCTATAATTTGTGGAACGACCACAAAGAACTGCAAAAAATACATTCCCATCTTAAACAATGGAGGCATATCGCTAGGGAGTCCCACCTCTGGGACCCGCACCTACAATGAAAACGGAGAGGGGAAATAAATGGAGGGCGTACTGCGCATGCGCAACCACCCTCCATTCATTTTTATGGGGCTGCCGAAAATATTTCCGTCTGACCCATAGAAATGAATGGGAGCAGGGACCGCACGTGCGCGGTGCGCTCCCAATCACTTCTATGGAAACAGTGCTTGGTGGTGGATGGATCCTGGGAAATCAGGGGTCCTCTAGCCACAACTCTCCCCGGCTCCGTTCTCGTTGTAGGTGCGGGTCCCAGAGGTGGGACCTGCACCTACCAGACAATGGGAGCATATCCTAGCGATATCCCCCCATTGTCTAAGATTGAAATACCCCTTTAAGCTGGAAGTCACAAGATATCTCCAGATACCACTACTGCCCATAGGCTCAGTCTGGTATTGCAGACACTTCTCTCAGACTAAGGCCTCTTTCACACTTGCGTTGTCCGGATCCGGCGTGTACTCCACTTGCCGGAATTACACGCCGGATCCGTCTTCAAAATGCGTTACTATGGCAGCCAGGACGCTATTAAAGTCCTGGTTGCCATAGTAGTAGTGGGGAGCGGTATACTTACAGTCCGTGCGGCTCCCGGGGCGCTCCAGAATGACGTCAGAGCGTCCCATGCGCATGGATGACGTGCCATGCGATCACGTCATCCATGCGCGTGGGGCGCCCTGACGTCACTCTGGAGCGCCCCCGGGAGCCGCACGGACGGTAAGTATACTGCTCCCCCGCACCCCACTACACTTTACCATGGCTGCCAGGACTTTAGCGTCCTGGCAGCCATGGTAACCATTCAGAAAAAGCTAAACGTCGGATCCGGCAATGCGCCGAAACGACATTTAGCTTAAGGCCGGATCCGGATTAATGCCTTTCAATGGGCATTAATTCCGGATCCGGCCTTGCGGCAAGTCTTTAGGATTTTTGGCCGGAGCAAAAAGCGCAGCATGCTGCGGTATTTTCTCCGGCCAAAAAACGTTCCGATCCTGAACTGAAGACATCCTGATGCATCCTGAACGGATTTCTCTCCATTCAGAATGCATTAGGATAATCCTGATCAGGATTCTTCCGGCATAGAGCCCCGACGACGGAACTCTATGCCGGAAGACAAGAACGCAGGTGTGAAAGAGCCCTAAGGCTACAATGACACGACCATAGTGTTTTGCGGTCCGCAAATTGCAGACCCGCAAAACACGGATACCGGCCGTGTGCATTCCGCAATTTGTGGACATGCTCTATCTTTTTATGTGGGCACAGAACGGAACTACGGATGCGGACAGCACACGGTTTCGTGTCCGCATCTTTTGTGGCCCCATTCATACGGTCCTGTGTACCACAACCCATGGCGCTGTTGCTAGAAAAAAATAAAAGATTTTTGCCCTGCTGAAATCTCTGTGTTCAGCTGACATGTAATTAAAAATGTAGCATAGCCACTCAGTTATTCAATAAAATATATCTGTATAGCGCCATCTGCTGTTTGTTCTTTCCTTATTTCTTTGTCCGGCTCACTGAGAAGGTCGCACATGCTCAGTTCCATCCTTCAACTGCCTCCTGAGTTGTGATAGGGAGGGAGCTGCAGCAGAAAATACATCTCCCCCCCTTGAACTGACAGCTTGATGTAAAATCTAGCAGAGCAATAAAGATTTTATTTTGGGCCAATATACATTCTTGCAACAATATGGACCGCTTGTTCCCTATAAGCCGCCATTTCAATTTGCTGGGATGAAAGAGAAAAGAACATATATGTGCCCCATGATCAGAGATCTTACATTTCTCAGTACTCCATAATCATTCAGATGCATATTTGTGAGTGTTTTTATGAGTTTCTACTCTGTAGGCGCTGGCCCTTTAAACACGACCATATCGTAGGAATATCCTGCAGGCTCAATGTCCTGTCTACTCTCTACAGACCATGCGGGCGAGATAAGGCAGACAGCCCATTAGGCAATTCAAGTCCTAAAAGTTCTTTTCTCCTGGTGTTTCTGCTGAGCATCAATGCGCGTGGCGCTCGGGGTGCGATGCTTGTGCTGATATACGCCTGGCTCCGCGATGCAGACGTGATCTGAATGGAGAGGAGACGCCCGTGCCGATTTCTCATAATGACAATAATAAACCACTGAAAGGTTCGGATATTACTCCGTCACTATCTGGATATTCATCTGAAATGTTATTACAGTTCGTATTAAACAGGCTTTTCTTTTTATTAAAAAAATGCTCCATGGAAAATTAATTAGACTGAGGTTAGAAACAAAGACTTGCGCTGAAAGAACAGAAAAGGCGCTCGCCGTAAATTTCACATGCTGCACTGGTTACTGATGTGTACGGGTTTTAAAGCAAAATTTTGAATTTAAATTCTCCTTTTGCAGAGCCCTTCACCTGTGCTGTTCATCCTGCGCTACCTGATTCATGAACATCTAAAAAGGACTCCTGAAACAGTTACACTGGCAGGGCAGTAGAAGGCGGTAAACATCTACAGGGGGTTTTAACTCGACTTGACGACCAATATGGAAAGTGGCGCCCATTCTGGCGGTTGTCATACAGTGGGTGCACAACAATGCACCCACTGCATGATTAGCTCTGATACAGTATGGATGGATTTTGGCATGTGGTTTTCCTATAGGAAAAGGCAGAGTCGTGTTTTTTTTCCCATCGGTTCCTATAAGAGAGCCCAATGAAGAAACATGGCTATGCCGACTGAACTTAAAAGGGGTTTTCTGAGATTTTGATATTGATGGCCTATCCACATCATCTTATTGGTGGGGGCTCGACTCCTGGCACCCTCGCCAATCAGCTGTTTGAAGAGCCCGTGGTGCTCCCGTGATCGCTGTGGCCTCCTAACAGCTTACCAAGCACAGCGCCATATACTGTATAGTGGCTGCGCTTGGTATTGCAGCTCAGCCCCATTCACTTGATTGAGCCTGAGCTGCTTCAAGGCAACGTGATTGGTGATCGTGACATCACTGGCCTAGGAAGGGGCCACAGCGCTCACTGTAGTGCTGCGGCCTCTTCAAACAGGTGATCGGCGGGGGTGCAGAGAGTCGGACCCTCACCGATCACCTCTCCTGAGGATAGTCCATCAATATTAAAGTGTCATACAGACCCTTTAAAGCCCATGTACAAATTGAAGGACATTTATAAAAAAAAGAAGGGATTATTATATTGCACCTATTATGGGCCAACATTGTTTTCCTAAAAGATTTTCATTAAAAATGTTGCTCCGTTTGTCTTCACACACACTGCAGGCTGGTCTGTCCCCTGTTCAGAGGAATCCGTCAGAGAAGCTGCCTGATGGTTTACTCTGTAGCTCTTAGCTCTGTTCTCCTCTGTGGTTTGAAACACTTATTTAAGCTGAATTCAGAGCCAAGAGCTGCAGAGGACGCCGTCAGCCGCTTCTCTGATGGATTTCTCGGAACAGGGGACAGACCAGGCTGCAGAAAACGAGCAGCGATGGAAGGCAAATGGAGCAAAAACTTCTAAGAAAACCTCTTAGAAAAATGATTTTTAGCCCCAAATCAGTGCAAAGCAATAATACAAAAAATGCCCCTGAAGGTGTACATTGCTTTAAAGCAATCTTCTAGTCTGGAGCTAAAAAACAATACACAAGTCAGTACGTACAGGGAATGGCTCTGCTGTAATGGAGCGGAGCTAAAAAGCAGCCAAGGACCAACTGCAGGAAAAAAAAAAAAAATAATCGCAGGGGATTGAACCCTGTAGGTACAGTATGCAAGAAAAAAAGCAGCCCCTGGGGCTGTACATGATAATAAAAAATAACAGGACTTATACTCATTCCTTCAATTCCCCATCACTACCTGCACCTGACTGCCTGCCCTTGGCTCGACACGGCAGGAAATTGCTATATAGATTCTTGTGTGAACCCCAAACAGCTGATCGTGGGGGTGCAGGGTGTCAGACCCCCGCCTATCTGATATTGGCAAGCTATTCTGGATAGGTCATCCACACCTAAGCCCTGGAAACCCCCTTTAAGGGTCCCATTAACACGTCCGCAAATGGGTCCGCATCCGTTCTGCAATATCGGGAACAGGTGCGGACCCATTCATTCTCAATGGGGCAGAAAAATGGATGCAGAGAGCACACTATGTGCTCTCCGCATCCGCATTTCTGGAGCGTGGCCCTGAATTTCCGGGCCGCGGCTCCGCAAAAAAATAGAACATGTCCTATTCTTGTTTGCAATTGCGGACAAGAATAGGCAGTTCTATGAGGGGTGCCGGCCGAGTGTATTGCGGATCCTCAATACACTACGGACGTGTGAATGGACCCTAAGATTTTTCAACTGGATATTCTCAACTGGATTTCCTCCGTATCTGATCGGTGGGGATCTGACACCTGGGACCCCCGCCGATCAGGTATTTATGAAGGCAATCTCAACTCATTAAGCACAGCATAGTCCATTTGATAGCGGCGGCGCCTGGTATCACAGCTCAGCCCCATTCACTTCAATGGGGCTGAGCTGTGCCTAATATCCACTGGCTACAATACAGACTGTACAAGACGACGATGTCTGCTAGAGAAGAATCGCATCCACCAAAGCAGATGTTTATGATGGTTTACATGCGATTCATCGGAAATACTGCAGAGTATCTGCTGAGTTATCTATCGACCGAGACGTTCACATTCTGCAGTTCTTGTTTGGTCTCGTACTGATCGTAACGTGTGACAAGATCAGAGAAGGTTCATTCACTCGGTCTTCGCCCCTGTGTGGTACGCCAGCAATGTACCAACCTCATAGCTCCCTTTCAGATAATATCTGGAACACAGAAGCAGACGGAAGCCTAATCTACTGGATGACATGATGAACGAACCTCTGTCAAGATCGCATTCTCAGACAAGCAGATGGAATACAAGGGAACAGGCTCACAGATGGTTACGGAGCTGCCCACAGTAGTGCGCAAATGGTTGATCAATTTCTAAGACGACGGCTTTGTCAGTCCTGGTGGCGGAGTTTTAGTGTTACCAACTTGCAGACGTGCAGACGTGTCTCATGACCTGTTCTTCACGTGGACTAATTCATAGTCATGTGGTTCCTGTTGCTCGAAAGTACTATTTTGGTAAATTTAAAGGGGTTGGATCATCTCAGACACTGATGGCATATCGCTAGGACATGCCATCAGTCTCAGATAGGTACGGGTCCTAACTCTGGGGCCTACTCCTATCTAAAGAACAGGGCTAACCAAGTGAACAGAGAGCAGCCAACCTTTATTCACCACTATGGGAGTTTCGGGCGCTTGGTGGTTTCCGGCACTCCCATAGCGACGGCCGCATTTGCGTGGTGCTCTCCATTCCCTGCAATGGCTGAGCGCACTCGCTCTGCTATTTTCGGAACTCCCATAGTGGTGAATGTAGGGCCACCGCTCCATCCACTCCTATAGGACTGCTGGAAATAGCAGAGCACCCAAAACTCTGCATGCTCAGTGTGCTCTCTGTTCAGTTTGGGGCCCTGTTCTGGAGATAGGAGCAGGTCCCAGACGACGGACACACACCTATCTGGGATTGATGGCATATCCTAGCAACATGACATCAATGTCACAGATGGGCCACCCGAATGAAATTCACCATAACAATGATTTTCGGTAATGGGAGTCACGATACTATACCAAGTGGGAAACCCAATTCAGTGCTATGGGTTCGCGTTTTAATATAGTAGTAGTTGGTTATCCACTAAACATGGTCTAATGAGGGGTCCCCTAGGACAGCGCTAGGAACAGCTGCTCGTTCCAAGCCTGCAGGCATTTATACAAGTCGCATGATTCGGCATCTATCACCCGAGGGGGGAATGGAAGCATACCAGGGATATTAACTCCTTCCCGGACAAACTATTAAACTCAACTGAAAACACTGCCAAGGAGCGACACGTGCCAGCGCTTCTCAGCGGTGTCCTCAAATGCCTCTGATCTGCCAGAACCTATATCATTGCTCTGCCGGAATAATCATTTCCGTAATCACAAAAATGAATTATCCTAACTCAAGAACATCTCAAAGTTGAAAAAAAAAAAAGGCTTATCCTCATTTCTGACACCCCGCACCCCTGCTGATCGGCTATTTCAGACTAGCGCAGGAACTGCAGAGCTCAGTCCGCTGTGTGTAGTGGATGGAGCCGATTACTGCAGCTCAGCTCCCATTCACGTCAACAGGAGCAGTGCTTCCGTTTTCAGCTCCTTCCACTACACGAAGGACGAGCTTTGTAGTTCTGGCCCCGACTGCTCTATAAACCCACAAGCAGAATGGAAACTGGTGTTTGTATCAAGAACGCAGCGGTTTTAGTCCAGCCAATTATCTGCCTATTTGTTGGGTTTGCGGCTGGATCTCCGCCATACCCCATTATAGAAAATGGGGCTGGGCGGCGTCCATGTAGTACCCGGCAAAGCAGGATACAGAGATATGACAAACGCAAGTGTGAAACTAGCCTTAAAGGGAACCTCTCTCCACGATTTTGGACTATTATCTCCGTAATACATGCTTAGTACTGCAGATATGGAGGCCAGGCTAGATTCCCCTGCTGTTGGGATGGCTGCGCTGTTCTGACATAATAGAGAGGACTTGTGCGCACAGCAGTCCTGACAATGCTTTCAGTGCAGCTTTAAACCCTGACCAAGGGGGGAACGAGGGGCAATAGGGCAGGGCTGGCCAACCTGCGGCTCTTCAGCTGTTGCAAAACTACAACTCCCAGCATGCCTAGACTGCTTACAGCTATCAGCCTACAGCAGGGCATGGTGGGAATTGTAGTTTTACAACGGCTGGAGAGCCGCAGGTTGGCCAGCCCTGCAATAGGGAAATAAAAAGTGGCAATCTGGACTCCGAATCTGCATTACTACTCATGTATTACAGCAGATAACAGTCCGAAATCGTGCTGGCAGAGTCCCTTTAAATTGTTAGTGGCGACATCAGTGAGATCACATCAGTGTGACACCAAGTGAGGAGACCTACACATATAGAACATTGATTACCTCTGGAATATGGTGACTGAGGCAGTAGCGCTTATTGCAGTGTATGCAGAAGTCCCCCACCGTGACAACGCTGGACTTGCATTTAGCAAAACCGCAAGTGCTGTCCGCTTTCACCACAGCCGCAATCAGCGCGTCAAAGTTGTCCGTGTCCAGGTTCTCTGCTTTGGGTTTTATGTCAATTTTACCTGTAACAGAAAATTTTACAAAAGAAGAGAAAGTAGGCCATGTGTGACGAAAGATATAAATGATAATGGATGGCTGACAATTCCCATACAGACAGAACTGGAGCACCTGTGGGTGATCCTCACTGCCCAAAATCTGCTCTCATTAAGGGGTTTTCCCCGAGTGTCTCATACTGATGACCTATCCTCAGGGTCAGCGGGGGTCTGACTCCCGGTACCCCCGCCGATCAGCTGCTTGAAGAGGCCGCGGTGCTCACAGCTTACCCTAGGCCAGTGACGTCACGTAGCCTAGGGACAGCTCAGTCCTATTCAAGTGAACGAGCTTGGGCTGCAATACCAAGCACAGCCCCCATACAATGTACACGGTATATGGGCCTGAGGGAGTTATATGGGGCTGTTCAGAGTGGGAGTACATGATTTTAAAAACAATGCTAGACTGTATGATCTCTTTGAGGGTCCATTCACACATCCGTATGAGTTTTGTGGATCCACGGATCCGCAAAACACGGACACCGGCAATGTGCGTTACGCATTTTGCGGACCGCACATTGCCGGCACTATAATAGAAAATTCCTAATCTTGTCCGCAATTGCGGACAAGAATAGGACATGTTCTATTTTTTTAGGGAACGGAATTGCAGACCCGGAAAGCACATAGAGTGGCCCCATAGAAATGAATAGGTCCGCAATTCCATTCCGCAAAATGAATGGACCCTAAGGGGGTGAAATGTTGATGACATGTTCCTGTTAATACACAAATAGAAAACTGTATGATTTCCTAGTTAAAGGGGTTCTCTGGGCTTTGCAGAAAAACCTGGAGTCTTCTGACCCTGTGGAGGAAAGACAGTTTCGTCAGTACTTACCGCGCCGTCTGGCCACCGATGCAGCGGAGACGGCTGCAGCCTGACGGAGGGGAAAATACTGACGAAACTGTCTTTCCTCCACAGGGTCAGAAGACTCCAGGTTTTTCTGCAAAGCCTGGAGAACCCCTTTAATAAATACATAAAAAAGACAACCCCCCTTAAAGGCGATTTATTATGTAGAGGAAGTTAATACAAGCCACTTCCTAATGTACTGGGATTGTCCATATTGCCTTCTTTTGCTGGCTGGAACCATTTTTCCCATCACATTATACACCTCTTGTTTCCATGGTTACAGCCACTGCAGCAGCGCAGATACGAGGTGCCAGGACGGAAGCTACTGCGTGCGTATTTGCACTTCTGCGGTCTCGGCCACCAGAGAGGCCGACGCTTTTTCCTATAGTGTGCAAGCACGACCACCACTGATGGATTGCAGGGTGGTCGTAACCATGGAAAGGAGAAGTGTATAATGTGATGGAAAAATGGTTCCCGCCAGCAAAGGAGGCAATATTCAGAATCACAATACATTAGGAAGTGGCTTCTATTAACGCTGTCTACATGATGAATGCCATTTGCCGAGGTGAGACGACCCCTTTACATTACAATTTTATTACATCTATAGACTCCATATTAAGAGGTTTCTGCCCGTTTCAACACAACCTACTTTTAGACTCTGATTTCTTCTTTTCTGTGACCTCTTTTTTCCTCTTTTCTTCCAGTTTTGCTTTCTCCCTCTGCATCCTCTCCATATGGAGAAGCTTCAGATCAGCATTGCTTGCAGACTCGCCTCGGCTGACCTCTTTTTGCTTTGAGGTCTTCTCCACTGTCTGCGATTGTAAATGTTTCTGATCGGTGGAGTCATTCATTGTCTGAGATTCAGAAACAGCTGAAATTGCTTTGGTTTTGGTGAGGGAAATACATCTATTACTGCCATCTCCGGTGCTTATGTGCTGCACTCCATATTCTTCTGCAATCTGGTGGACCAGCAATCGATCATGTGAGGTTAGTGTTGAAGGGAACGTTAAGTGAGTCTTACTCTTATCTTCTACAAACTCAAGAATTGTCTTCCTTAGCTTGTCCTTATTGGAAGCATCTTCGGCCTGTACATCTAAGTTCATATTCTTCTTTTTAGTCCCGGCAGAGTCCGCAGTTTTTGCCTTGCCAACCCCCTTTGGCTGACTCTCTGCGGTACTACTGGATTTTTGGCCTCCAGCTTTTGGAGGGCCAGTCTTTTTTGACTTAGCATTATTGTCTTTTTTAACATTTGTTTCGGCCTTACAAGAACTTTCACCGTCATGGGAATACTTCTCGGGGATGATGTCATCAAGGTATTCAAATGCAGTCCGGACTTCTCCATGCTCAGTAAAGTAAGTCACCAGGTCCTTGAGAAATTTGTTGTTCCCGACGGTGTGGGAATCGCAAATAACAGCCACATGACGGCGAGCGCGGGTAACGGCTACGTTTATCCTTCTTTCTTCAGCCAAAAATCCTACTTCACCTAAAAACAATGAAGAAATTATTATTTTAATACCTATTAATAGACTGGTGGACAAAACTACTTAAAGGGATTTTTACAAACTTTAAAGGGGTTCTCTAGTTTCATAAGGAATGTTTTTATCTGCCCAGAGTACCCCAAGCACTGCATATTTTTACCCATATACCAGTTTTTTTTATGTCAACGCTCTCCTTTCCCCTTTCTCACCATCACTGCATCCTGGCAGGATGTTTACATGCAGAACTTCCTGTTTTTGTCAGCTTTATGCTGTGTTTTCTAACCAATCCCAGCATGCTTTGCTCCATTATATTTCACAGGGCTCGCTCCGCAGCAGTCATGCTCCATGTTCACTAGGTGGAACAAGCCCTATGAGACGTTACAGAGCAAAGCATGCTGGGTATGGCTAGAAAAACCAGCAGGAAACTGATGAAAACAGGAAGTTCCACATGTAAACAACCTGCCAGGATACAGTGACAGGGATAGGGAAGTGCCAACATAAAAAGAAAAAAAACAGATATATTGGACAAAAATATGCAGTGTTTGGGGTACTCTGGGCAAATAAAACCATTTTTATTATGAAATCGGCGAACCACTTTAATACTTTTGACCTAGCCGTAGGATGGTGACTATTTTGGACATCAGGATACTGTGATTTTTTATTTATTTTTTAATTTCCACTTTTCAAAAGCCATAACTTTTTTATTTTTCAGTCAACAAAACCCTATGAATTCTCGCAGTTTGTGAGATGAGCTGTATTTTTTAATGACACCATTTTGGGGTACATCTAATGTGTTGTATAACTTTTATAAAACCTTTGGGGGTTTTGCAGCAATGTAATAGTATGCAGCGCATAAAGAGGTTAAAGGGGTTGCCTTTGGGAAAGAGAGAGAAAGATATACCGTATTTTTCACCATAGGTTTTTGGGGAGGAAAATAAGCAAAAAAGTTTTTTTAACCAAAAGGTGTGCTGTGGGTTTGTTGGGTTTGGAACTAGGTGGTCTGTGGATGGCACTATTACTGGGGATCTGTGGATGACGGACACTGTTATGGGGGGATCTGTGGATGACGGACACTGTTATGGGGGGATCTGTGGATGACGGACACTGTTATGGGGGGATCTGTGGATGACGGACACTGTTATGGGGGGATCTGTGGATGACGGACACTGTTATGGGGGGATCTGTGGATGACGGACACTGTTATGGGGGGATCTGTGGATGACGGACACTGTTATGGGGGGATCTGTGGATGACGGACACTGTTATGGGGGGATCTGTGGATGACTGACACTGTTATGGGGGGGATCTGTGGATGACGGACACTGTTTTGGGGGGATCTGTGGATGACGGACACTGTTTTGGGGGGATCTGTGGATGACGGACACTGTTTTGGGGGGAACTGTGGATGACGGACACTGTTTTGGGGGGATCTGTGGATGACAGACACTGTTATGGGGGATCTGTGGCTTGCACTGTTACAGGGGGATCTGTGGCTGGCACTGTTATACATGTGTCATCCACAGACCCTCCCAGCCCATAACTGTGCCATCCACAGATCCCCCGCCTCTCCTGTATACTAATATAATATGTCTTATTCAATTAATAGTTATTAAATATGCCTCTTTATTCCTAATAGTACCTTAAATCCTAAGCGCTTCAGTACAATGCCGGCAGGCCGGGCGGCCGGCGCGGCGCGTCACTCACTGACGTCACTTGCCTGCGCCGCCTGCTTCATTCATAAAGTAGGCGGCGCAGGCACGTGACATCAGGGAGTTACGCTGCCGCCCGCCCGGCCTGCATTGTACGGATGCGCTTAGGATTTAAGGTACTATTAGGCATAAAGGGGCATATTTAATAACCATTAATTGAATATGACATATTATATTAGTATACCGGAGCGGCGGGGCTATAGTACAGTGACTGCACCGCCCCGCCGCTATTGCCGGCCCCAGCTCCTCCTCCCAGTCCCTCCCCAAATCCCTGCTCGCTTTACATCGCAGCTTGCGATGTAAAACTGACTGCATTCGCCGTATAAGACGCAGGGGCATTTTCCCCCCATTTTGGGGGAAGAAAAAGTGTGTCTTATACGCCGAAAAATACGGTATATAGATGCCAGTTGGCCTACAGAAGGTGCTAGATAGAGAGAGAGAGAGAGATATAGATATTGTAGATATGAGTTTAATAGAGAGACAGATAGACAGATCAGATACGAGACAGAAAGATAGACAGATACTGTAGATAGGAGACAGATAGATAGATAGCCAGCCATCAAAGCCACAAATATGTAGATAGACAACACCTCAGAGTGTATCAAATAGTTATGTCATCTCAATAGCAAGATGGATAGATAACGGGGGCGTGGCCTAACCGCCGATGTAGAGAGACGCATGGCGCTGAGCTCCTGGACAGTATCCTGTATATAATCGCTCAACCGCTTCCTACCTGTCCTCAGAGGGGACCGATCTTGTTCTGAAGCCTCCCTGAACGCTGGGGTTTACTCCGGTCTCGGCATGACTCGCCAAAAGCAGAGGGAGAAGGAGAGTAAAGACGGCGGCATGGACACGCCGATCAAACAAAATGGCGCCGTGCAGACTGCCAAGCTCTCTGATGTGGCAGCGAAGCTGGGGAAGTACGCTCGTACCCCGGCAGCCACAGCAACTGATTCGGAGCCTGAAGCTCGGATGTCCGATGAAGCTGGGGAAGCGGAGCCCCTGGAACATGCCTCGGACACGTCGGTACAAAGATTGGAGGTGGGTCCTGAGCTGCCGCCAAATGAGGCGCCCATTTCTGACCCCACTATTGCGGATGTGTATAAGATGGTGGCACAATGCAGCACAGCCCTTACGTCTTTGAATGCCAATATGGGAGGCCTTAAGGAGGAAGTTCTGCTGATAAGGCAAGATATGCGTCAGTTTAAAGAAAGAGTGGGGGAGTTGGAGGGTCGCGTCAGCGACATGGAGGATCAGCTACCACCTGTTAAAAGGGACTTACAACGTGTTATACATAACGTATCCCTACTTATATCCAAGTCTGATGACCTGGAAAACCGTCTACGACGGAATAATGTGCGATTTATTGGAATACCGGAGCGCACTGAGGGCTCGGACCCCGTCGCATTTATGGAAAAGTGGCTGGTGGACACTATTGGGAAAGAAAAGTTATCCCCATTCTTTGCAATAGAACGGGCACATCGGGTGCCATTTCGCCCGCCGCCTCCGGGGGCGCCTCCAAGACCTCTTCTAATCAAGGTCCTACATTACAGAGACCGGGACGCTATACTCAAAGCAGCCAGGGATAACCCTGATATTCAAATTGGCGATAGCCGAATTCTGTTGTTCCCGGACTTTTCTGTTGAAATACAGAAGAAGAGAGCGAAATTTTTAGATGTAAAGAAAAGATTGAGAGTACTACAGTGGCCTTACTCCATGTTGTACCCGGCGAAGCTCCGGGTGGTGGCGAATGGATCCACGCACATGTTTGAAGATCCGTCTGAGGCAAGTCAATGGCTGGACACTCATGAACATGATCGGCGCGGCAACAATACCTGATGCGACGGTGATGTTTCTGAAGGAACTGTTCTTGTTTTTCTAGTGTCTCTTATTTGACACGCCGTATTGCCAGTTATGGTATTGTGGGAGTATTTAACGTTTCTCTAAGACGGGAGGTTTTATATGCTGTCTTTTCATTGGTTCGGTCCCACACTGTATGGGTTACTATATGGCTGGGTGGGAGGTTGGGTGAGCCAATATATCGGCGCATCCAGGGTGTAGCGCATGTATAACTTAAGCGCTTGTTTCTTCACCTGTGCCTTTATTGTTCACTTAGGACGGTTAGGTTCACTTTAAATGTCTATGGTGTACCCCTGTTTATTGGGTTCATGGCTATAGGAATGCTTAGGGTAGTTTGGGGACAGTTGGGAGGGGGGAGGGTTAAGGCAGGTTTTATTTTCAGTATTGCTACTGGGGGTAGATTCAATTGGGGTTGTCGGCACCAAATTCTGCATTTGCTTATGAGATACCATGATGTCTTCCGTTAATATTGTTGCGTGGAATGTGAGAGGAATGTCTTTGGCATCTAAGCGATCGGCTATCTTCCATGCTATGAAAGATATACAGCCAGCTATTCTATGCTTATCTGAGACCCACTTGACTGCTGACAAGACATACTTAGCACATAAAGCATGGATGGGGTGTGAATTTCACTCTACATACTCCACACATGCCAGAGGTGTTAGTATCTTGGTGCATAAAGCCATTCCGTTTCATGCTCAGGAGTCATATATTGATGATGACGGACGATTTATTTGTATAGATTGTTGTATCTTCCAGTTTAGGATTATCTTAGTGGCGGTGTATGTTCCCCCTCCATATTCGGCTGAAATTATGAAGATGATTATTACCTTTACATCTAAATTTCCGTTAGTACCTATATTAATTATGGGTGATTTCAATACCTATCTTAATGGTCTTTTGGATAAATTCCATGATGGGTCGGGAACATATACTGCCGCTCCTACCTCTCTGGCGAGATTGATAGGGGAGATAGAGTTGTGTGACATATGGAGGACCAAATACCCTGATCGACGTCAATATTCATGTTACTCAGCGTCGCATAGCTCCTTGTCCAGAATAGATTTAGCAATAGGTTCCTTATCGTTAGTATCCCTAACTAAGGAGATCGTATATTTGCCCCGTAGCTTGTCTGATCATTCCCCATTAATGATTACTTTGGAGGTGGGGAGGCACTTGTGTGTTCCTAGACCCGTCTGGCGGTTAAACCCATTTTGGTTATCAATAGTGGATACAGGAACTGATATGTCTACGGCTATTACTGATTTTTTGTCTATTAATATAGGCTCAACATCAGGGGCTGTGGTGTGGGATACTCTGAAGGCGTATGTGAGAGGGTTATACATTAAGCGAATTAGTGTTAGGAAATCTAAGAGTCGTCTTCTGGACAGGGAGCTATCAGATAGAGTTACGCTTCTAGAAACAAGGTATATAGCACAACCCACTCTGACTAATGAAGCACAGTGGAAGGAAGCCCAGAAGCTTTTGAAGGAACATATACAAACCAGAGCAGACGATAAACGTTTATTCATGGCTCAGAGGTACTTTGCTGAAGGGGAAAGTGTGGGACACCTGTTAGCTACAGTGACTAAAGATGGATAGATAACAGCTAGATAGATAATTAGAATGGTGGATCGAGATGTAAGCACTATCTAGATTTGTAATTAAAATTATTTCGTGCACGGGGGAAGCTAATAGACAGCTGCCAGCAGTCACTGATACCTGGGAGGATTAGGAGAGACGCTGCTGTATGATTTCATCTGTAAAAGAGGGTTTTCATAGTCGCTATACACAGAGGAGCAGAGCTCAGTCTGTGTAATTAAACCGTAAGCTTAACTCTTCATCACTACAACTATCTAACAAACCAGGTGTATACAACAATATATGGAAATACTGCATGACGAGTTCCTAAAGGGGGCAACCAACAATCCAGAGAGGTGCACAGCGCAAAGCTTGGCATTTTGACTTTTACCTTAACTGCTGCCTAGACAGTTTTCACAGCACTGACCCAAATTATAAAATTAAAAACCCGTCCCATACTCACTGTGCACATATCGGTAAATACCACTTTACACTTATGGGTGCTTTCATGCACTTCTGCATCAAAATGTACTGATTTAAAAGAAAAAAAATAATGCATATAAATTCATATTTGTAGCTAAAAGTTTAAAGGAGTTTTCCAGAAGTACAATATTGATGACCTGTCCTAAGAATCGGTCCTCAATATCAGATCAGTACCCGGCACCCCCACCGGTCAGCTGAGTATGAGCGATGTGACCTCCTCACAGATTACCAAGTACAGCGCCCCACATTGTATAGTGGTTGGGCTTGGTACTGCAGCCCAATCACTTGATCAGGACTGAGCTGCCCATAGGCCATGTGACCAGTGAAGGTGACGTCACATGCCTGGGATGATGACGCAGTGTTCAAACAACTAATCGGTGGGAATGCCAGGAGTTGGATCCCCACCGATCTGATACCGATGACCTATTCCTAAGGATAAGCCATCAATATTTTACCCTGGGAAAACCTCTTTAAGCAGAACCCGAGACGTATAACACCTCCTAAATGTGTTACCCATGCCTATGTATGAACCGACAACCTACTGTATCCTCAAATATTCACCAGAACTAGACAGGCCAAAAATGTTGGTAATCCAGATTGAGTCACGGAGTCGATAAGGTGCAGGGGGGCATTAGAGCCGTTTAGAAAAAGCATCCCCCCATAAATATAACAGACAGCGCATTTCCTCTCCAGTTGGAAAGGGGGGGTGATAACTTGAAGAAAAGTTCTTGTACTGCCACCCTGTGGTCACCACAGTTCATACTGGAGATGACAGTAACCGGCTGTGATCGCTACCCTTTCCTTAGGCTCTTTTCACACTGCTTTCTGCAGGGCCTGGGTTCTATCTCGAAACCTACGTTTGGCATCCCTCACCCATAGGCTCCCATAAAAATATTTAAAAAATTATTATGCCGTGCTAAATACATTCTTACAGGGTGCATATATTGTGTGCCGTCAGGTCTCTGCACACTATTACTGCAGGGCACGATGACAGTCAGCGCTAATTAGCAAGTGGTTATGTTTTTCACATGCTAATTGAGTTAATGAGTTGTCACTGGGTCAAAATGCTAATTGTCGTTGGTGTAAACTACATCTGTACAAATGAACCCATATATGTGGACGATTCCCAAGAATGACACAATAACAAAATGATATTTTACTTTGAATGTAATATTATGCGCAAATAGTTTTAATGAATGTAAACTAACTAATTATAAAATGAAAATCAGACATCATATAGTAATGACAATCTCTTTCTAACAAAGCTAGAACCATCCCTGTACCTCCCATGGATCCAGAGATCTCCCCATTCATTGCTCTGCTAGATTTATATCAAGCTGACAGCTCAGGGGGATCGTCCTTTCTGCTGCAGCTCAGGGTGTGTCTCCATGCTCTCCCTATCACAGCTCAGGGGGCGTGTCTCAGCTCTTCCTATCACAGCTCAGGGGGCGTGTCTCAGCTCTCCTTATCACAGCTCAAGGGGCGTGTCTCAGCTCTTCCTATCACAGCTCAGGGGGCGTGTCTCAGCTCTCCTTATCACAGCTCAGGGGGCATACAGATAATGATCAGCCGGCACTCCGTAACGATTGGCGTGGTGCTCGCGTCCGAGATAAATCCCAAGGTAGTGGCAAAGATAGACCGGCACTCACTAGAACCAGCCCTGTACCTCACATGGATCCAGAGATCTCCACATTCATTGCTCTGCTAGATTTATATCAAGCTGACAGCTCAGGGGGATCGTCCTTTCTGCTGCAGCTCAGGGGGTGTGTCCATGCTCTCCCTATCACAGCTCAGGGGGCGTTTCTCAGCTCTCCCTATCACAGCTCAGGGGGCGTGTCTCAGCTCTCCCTATCACAGCTCAGGGGGCGTGTCTCAGCTCTCCCCATCACAGCTCAGGGGGCATGTCTCAGCTCTCCCTATCACAGCTCAGGGGGCAGTTGAAGTAGGAAACTGAGCATGTGAGGCCTTCTTAGTGAGCAGGTCAAAGAAATATAAAATAAAACTAACAGCAGGTTGATCTATCCAGATACATTTTATTAAATAACTCAGTGGCTATGCTAAATTTTTAATTACCAAACTAACAGCAGGTTGATCTATCCAGATACATTTTATTGAATAACTCAGTGGCTATGCTAAATTTTTAATTACCAAACTAACAGCAGGTGGAGCTATCCAGATACATTTTATTGAATAACTCAGTGGCTATGCTAAATTTTTAATTACATGCTGTGACGGACTGAACGGTCACTGGGGCTGCTGGAGAAGCCTGAGGGCCAGCCTCCTTCCTGCAGACTATGGACCGAGAACTGTGGAGACCCCTAAGACCTTTTGGGGTTACAAGGAACTATGAACCCTGATGTATGTGTGTAATTTATATGCCACATATTTCCTATTGCCCATTAAAAAGGCATGGTGTGGATTCAGCAACACAAAAAGGGTTAACTCTGCACTGAGACTCCCACTGATTGTGTTAGTGATGGGATTAAGATAGTTGATTATAATAGCAGCCGACTCCTAGATGAGTAGATCACCATATGATACACTCAGGAGATAATCCCATCACATGTGTCTCCACTGTCCCTATTCATTCATTATGGAGGGGGTGAAGGTGTCTGTTTGCATGTTGCGTTTGTTAATTGCGTCACAGACAATGCCATTGTGTTTGTTGAATAGGGTTAGTTTTTGTGTTTAAACTGTAAAAGATTGGCTGCTATGTCATGTCCTCAGTTCCTCAGTTCCCAACCAGGTCCACGGGGGTGGTACCCATGTTGGAAAATGTGTATATAAGTCAATGCTTGTGTGTTCAATAAAGAGTTCCTGTTTTACCCTTCATCATGTTGAGGCTTTTTGGTAACTGATCGACACTGGGGATTGCTATACGCTGAGGATTTGCTATACTCCCCGGGCTATAACTACTAGCTCTTGAAAGAGCTTGTTCCAGTTACTTGTTCCTGCATCGCTCTCTGAATGAAGAGAGGTTCACCCACTGGAGCC
The DNA here is from genome assembly GCF_014858855.1 of Bufo gargarizans. Taxonomy (NCBI): domain Eukaryota; kingdom Metazoa; phylum Chordata; class Amphibia; order Anura; family Bufonidae; genus Bufo; species Bufo gargarizans. Next base: position 21,476,891 of record NC_058089.1, read on the forward strand.
TGGAGCCTTGTCGTAGGTCCAGGGTGGGTAGGAGACAGCGATACCTCAACCAAGCTTCGACGGTTTGTGGGGTCTGTAGTGCTTACGGTGTCGAGCGGAGTGCTTGAAGTCCTCGGGAAGCGCTAGGAGCATCCATCGACGGAGGTACCCGGTCGGGGTGCCAGGAGATCCGTTACACATGCTATTACAAAAGAATTTAGATCCGGGTGCGGATTTGAAAACTATAGAATATTTTATGTGGGACAACCCCTTTAAAAGGTTTTTTCCCCCTGGAAACATCTCCACTCTGGTCTATAGGCTGGCACTGCCAAATTGTCCCATTCAAGTGAATGAGACCACACTTTAATACACAGAATAGCTGCCACTAAAGTACAGGCCATTCTGGTCCACGGGGCGATGTACACATGGCAGCAGTGCTCACCTGAATGCCAAAGCCTCTTCAAACAGATGGTCTGCAGGAGTGCCGAGAGTACGACCCCCCTACCACCAATCTGACATTAATGTCTTACATTAAAGGGGTTCTGCAGTTTGTCTAAACTGATCGGCGGGGTCCGACACCCGGGACCCCCGCCGATCAGCTGTTTGAGAAGGCAGCGGCACTCCAGCAGCGCCGCGGCCTTCTCACTGTTTACCGCTGGCCGAGTGACGTCACGACTTGTATCAACTGGCCTGGGCGGGGCTAAGCTCCATTCAAGGGAACGAAGCTTAGCCGCGCCCAGGCCATTGATACTAGTCATGACGTCACTGGGCCTGCGGTAAATAGTGAGAAGGCCGCGGCGCTGCTGGAGTGCCGCTGCCTTCACAAACAGCTGATCGGGGGGGGGGTCCCGGGTGTCGGACCCCCGCCGATCAGATGCTGATGATCTATCCAGAGGATAGATCATCAGTTTAAACAAAGTGCAGAACCCCTTTAACTACTTCTATACTGCCACACGACAATATACGGGCGGTAAGCACCTATCTGTAACCAGACGTATAACAGCTCCCGTGGCGCTGCAGATCGCTGTGATTTTGGTGTCATTGGACATCTGCGATCACAGTGAGGATCCTGGAAGGTGTCTCTGGGCATGTGAACCGTATGTATCAGGGATTCACAGTGAAAAAAAGCTGGCAGGGGCGCACTCAGGGTAGAACCTTGATGTGAGTGCGCCCCTTGCTGGCCATTACAGTAACTGATCTAGTCTGTGAATTAACCCCTTCCTGTCCTGACTGTTTTGATGAAGTGAAAAATAAATAAAAATGAAAATAAAAAATGAATTAAAAAAATTAAGTGAAATAAATAAAAGCAAAATAAAGAAAATAAAAAAGCTATAGCTATAGTTACTTGCTTGCTTTTACTTCATAAAAAAATTTAATAAATAAAAATATATATATTAACCCCTTAAGTACCGGGCCCATTTTTGGTTTTGCATTTAAATTTTTTCCTCCCCTATGTTCCAATAGCCATAACTTTTTTAATTTTCCATTTATATAGTCATAGGAGCACTTATTTTTTGCGGGATAGGTTGTATTTTTTAAGGGCACCATTTCATTCACCATTTCTGTTATCGGAAAATGGGTAAAAAAATAAATAAAAATCTTTCTGGGATTAAACTTAAAAAAAACCAAAAAACACAATTCCGCCAAGGTTTTTGGGGTTTTGACATCACGGCATTCACTGTGGGCTAAAAACGACATGACTGCCTTATTCTGCGGCTCAGTACAAATATTGCGATACCAAACTTGTATAGCTTTTTTGTTTTGATTTACTACTGTTAAAAACAAAAAAGAGGATACAGCACTGCCGACACTTAAAACCGGATTGTTTATTTTCATGCCAGATACAAGCAGATAAAAAATGTAACACGTTTCTATTTATTTGTTGGAAAAGGTGACTAAAAAACACAGAATCGTGTGTTCTTCTTTTTTCAGTTACGGCGTTCACAATATAGGAATTAAAAAAAATATTTTAATAGTTCAGACATTTTTGGAAGTGGCGATACCAAATATGTTTATTTTTTGTTTATATACTGTATTTTTCACCCTATAAGGTGTACTCTCCCCCCCCCCCCCAAAGTGTGTGTGGGGGGGGGGGGGGGGGGGGAGATGTCAGTGCGTCTTATGGGGCGAATACTAATGAGCACTTCCATAATGTGTTCATTAGTACAGGAGGACCGGGGAGCAGTGAATTCTGCGCTCACAGGGCTCTGTTCTCACTGCTTCCCGGTCTTCCTCGGCCGCTCGCTGTGCTTTGACTCACGCATGACGTACAGCGCGTGGCAGGAAGAAGAGCGCTGAATGACAGGAGCGGTGGCGGCATAAAAAGTAGGAGAGGTAAGTTTTTTTTTTTTGTTTTGTTTTTTATCTGATCTGAGCATGGGGGTCATTCACATGGAGGTCTGATTAGAGGGCTGATTGGGGGACCTTTTGAGGTCTGATTGGGGGTCAGTCACATGGAGATCTGATTGGGGGGACTCATTAATATGTAGGTATGATCTGAGGTCTGCTTGGGAGACTTATTAATATGTAGGTTTGATCTGAGGTCCGATTGGGGGACTTATTAACATTGGGGGTCTGAGGAAAACATTTTTTTTTCTTATTTTCCTCCTCTAAAACCTAGGTGCGTCTTATAGGGCAAAACATACAGGTATTTTTATATGTAAAATTCGGAAAGGGGGTTGATTTAAACTTTATACATTATAATGTTTATATATTTTAATGTTATTTTTTTTAAAGTTTTTTTACTTTTATAATAACTTTTAATTCCCCCAGATCTTCTGATCCCTTGTCCCACTCCAGTAATGACGTGGTTAAGGATAGGCCATCGATATTGCGATCTCAGACATCCCCTTTAATGCGTGTGTGGCTTTTCAACTAATTTTTCAATGCAGCCAAAATAAGAATGAAGTAACTAGTCTTGATTAAAGGGACTCTATCTGATTACAAAAGGGACAGTTTTTTTCCAGAACCAGCACCACTCTAGTCTATGGGTATTTAATTAAAGCAATCAACAAACTTGATTCAAGAAAAAAATAAAATCCTACCATTTTGTATAGCTCCTCTGCAGATCAAAGTGTCTCTATGGTTACAGACTACAAAAAAGCTTGTGTGTAGTCTGAAAGATAAAGTGGAAGTAACCTATGATGAAGGAACTGAATGTACACAGACTTTGTTGTCTACAAGCCTGGAGGCTCCGCGGCCTGCGTAAGATATGTATACGTAAATCAGCAGAATATTTTAAAGACAATTTGCAAGTCACCTGTTTTGGGGCCACTAAACCACTAGCATGTTTTTATGCAGCTGTGATTTAGTTTTCTAAACCTGCACAAAGCACACCCATCCAACCCCACAAAGAACAGTGAAGTAAATCAAACTCACAGAAGATGAATCCAAGACTCCTCTCCAGCGGCATTGGGCACATGCCAACTGTGCAGATGAAGCATCTCGCTTCACTGCATATGCAGTGCTCATCAGGCACATGCACAACAAAGGGAAAACCACTGCTCATCTGGCACATGCGCAGTGAAGTGAGAAGTACCATCCTCAGCTTTAGCACTGCTCATCTGTCACATGCGCAGTGAAGTGAGAAGAACCATCCTCAGCTTTAGCACTGATCATCTGTCACACGCGCAGTGAAGTAAGAAGTACCGTCCTCAGCTTTAGCATTGATCATCTGTCACATGCGCAGTGAAGTGAGAAGTACCATCCTCAGCTTTAGCACTGATCATCTGTCACATGCGCAGTGAAGTGAGAAGAACCATCCTCAGCTTTAGCACTGATCATCTGTCACATGCGCAGTGAAGTGAGAAGTACCATCCTCAGCTTTAGCACTGATCATCTGTCACATGCGCAGTGAAGTGAGAAGTACCATCCTCAGCTTTAGCATTGATCATCTGTCACATGAGCAGTGAAGTGAGAAGAACCATCCTCAGCTTTAGCACTGCTCATCTGGCACATGTGCGGTGAAGCGAGAAGTACCGTTTTTGGCTTCAAGACTGATCATCTGGTACACGAGAGGCGAAGCGAGAAGTACTGTCCTCAGTCTGTGGCACATGAGTAGTCTGCTATCCGAGGCCGATACCACTACAGGGATGGAAGACTGGGTGGGCGCTTACACCAGGAGTAAAGGTGCTCGCGATAGGTCCTCTGAGTGACGTCGGTGATGCTAGGAGGAAACTTTGGAATGCGGGGCGGTGCTGGGCTCCTTCAGAATGGGTGCAGCTGGGCTCCGGAGACGCTAGGAACAGCCCCTTGGGTAATTTGCATATTGAGTTTCAAAGCGGAAGAAAACGCTTCAGTTTGGTCCCCATTCATTGTCAATGCTGACAAAACTGAACGAAACGGAATGCACCAAAATGCATTCCGTTCCGTTTGTCTGCATCCCCATCGCGGACAGAATAACGCTGCAAGCAGCGTTTTTCTTTCCGCGATGTGATGCGGAGCAAGACGGATCCGTCCTGACACACAATGTAAGTCAATGGGGACGGATCCGTTTTCTCTGACACTGGGTATGTTAAAGATAATACAACTAGATCCGTTCATGGCGTATGCATGCGGTTGTATTATTGTAACAGAAGCGTTTTTGCAGATCCATGACGGATTCTGCAAAAAAGTCTAATGTGAAAGTAGCCTAAGGCGTATTTCTGGCGCAGATTGTAACGCAAAGACTGTTTGCGCCCCAATCTGCGACTTCTCCCCACTCACGCCAGGTCTAAAAAAAGTTGGCGTGTCATGGGCGGGGATGGACCTACAGGCCCGTCTCATTCACCATATTCTACGCCTGTTTTAGGCATGAAAAATAGTCTAAATGTAAGAAAGCAAGGAAGCTGGCTGACATTTAGACTGGCGCTGGTTGCGCCAAAGTTATGTAGAGGCAGACGCCTCTTCATAAATTCGGCAGCTCCAGCGCAGGGCCTTATTAAGACCGCCGTTTTTTGGATTTTGCTCCATTTCAGATGAGGATCCAGAAAACATCAGGATATTGATAAAACTGCCCCGTGTATGACCAGCTTGAGTCACTGACCTTTGGTGTTGGATCTGACAAAGGATAATATGACGGCTTCTTTCTCTCTTCCTTGAAAGCCATCAACAGATTTGATTTCTAGATCTGGATATCTGGGCCGGAGACACTGTCTGAGCAATTCCACCTGGAAACAAGAAAAAGGGAATCGGTCAGAATGTCTGAAAAATAAAACCGTGCTTCTGTCCATTCAGTCCTACACGTCGACTACATACAGCTCTGATTTTACTAATATTATGTCAGCACTGCAACCATCAGCTCCAGCCTTATTCAATGTAAATCAAGAAACACGGTCCACTGTGCGGCACTGAACAGCATGGTGGATGAGAGGTTAGCACTGTTGTCTTGCAGGTTGTGAATTAAAATCTGACCGAGGCGCCCCTGCCAATCAGCCGCCCTCACATATGAGCGCTGCAACCTCTTGATAGTATACCAAGCACAGCGCCAGACATTATATAGTGGTTGTGCTTGGTACTGCAGATCAATCCCATTCACTTCAATGGGACTGAGCTGCACGAGGGTCAAGTGACCAATGGACATGACGTCACAGGCCCAGGAAGGGGGCTGCAGCCACCTCTAACAGCTGATCGGTGAGGGGCCCAGGAGTCGGATTCTCTCCAATCCTGACGACAGGACATCAATATGTAAGCCCTAAAAGACCCCTTTAATGTAATACTTGAATGAATGCCGACCCTACAAGGGCACCTGGAAATATTCCTCCTCACCTGAAGATTGTACGGCGCTATAACCGCAATATCACGGGCTTTCATGCCAGCGTTGGTCAGCGCCTGAACGTGTAGATCCACCAGACGCACCTCACCTGGAAGAAACAGAAGCAACTCTATGAAGACTGGCAAGTAAATGACAGTCCAAATGCTATGAATTCTGCTCCATGTACATTATATGACCTCTATTGTCAGAGCAGGGGATAAAAAATAAAATAAAATAAAACAATTCACTTTAAAGACGACGTTCATAAGGTGGGACTTTGACACAGTTAAAATACGACCCGTAGACTGCAACACAAATTGCTGCAGTTTCTGCCGCGGTTATTCACTCTGAATGCTGTGGACGGGCTTGCGGCTCAGCTCCACTGAATGGCGCTAAACCATGAGCAGACACCCGCTACGGTATAGCTGTGCCTGCTTGCCGCTGTTGCAGCTTTTAAGGGTAGGCAAACACCATGCGGTACCCCAGGGGCGGTCTGGGAACTTAAAGTGGCCCTGGAAGGAAAAAAAAACAACCTAAAAGTGGCCCCATGTTGTAGGTGGGTCCAAACTGACAGAAGGCAGGTCAACACAGGTAGGCAGAGGCAGCAATACCATAGTGCAGAACAGTATACCACCGCAGCACAACCAAATACAAAATACTGCCACCTGTGCCACAGTCTTCAACTGTATCTCCATCCTGAGGGCAGAAATACAGTTGAATTCGGGGTGGCACCTGCCGCCACTGGCCAGGTGCATAGGAGAGAATCAGATCATTATGTACTCAGCTGGTGGCCATGAGAAGAGCTTGGGTGCTCCCCCCAAGGCATCGGCCCACCGGAAAAGTTTCCTTTAGGGTCTATGGCCTGTCCGCCCCTGCTGTACCCTTACTATGCAAAGAAAAATTCTTACTTCCTCTGGCAGACTGATCACTTTACAATAAGGCAGTTTTGATACACGGTGCTATTTGGGGACAGTGATATCCGTTGGGCAGGATACATTTATCTAAGTGGCACAACCCCTTTAAATGCCGGTCATGTTGCATTGTGTATACTCAAGGATAGACTGTACAAGCCTGGTCCTGTGACATGGGTACAGTGATAGCGTACTGCCTTACATTACCTGGATTGCCCTTGGACTGCTCATCTTCAATGTCTATCTCGAACAGTCCGCAGTGGGCAGTATCGATCAGCAGTAAGGGAATACTAGTCTCTTCCGTCACTGCCACCCCTGGTAAATCCCTACAATAGGGAGCAGAAAACACATCCAATAAGCGACATTTTCTGTACTGTTCAGGTCTGAAAGCACCGGTACCTAGTACACTGAGGAGAGCAATGCAATCGCCCATAAGTGTAACAAATGGAGGGTACAAAGAGCTGATCCATGAACTGCATTTCTGAAAACAATGATGATTATGGGTTACGATGTCCAATTTGCAGCTGCATGGACAGATCTACCTATAGGCACAATAGGCCGGTGCCAAAAGGCAGCTCTGGGGGTAAGGGCATACTGTAGTGGATGGAACTGGTTACTGCAGTGCTGCTCCCAGTCACTTCAATAGGAGCAGCACTGCAGTGACGGAGCTGTGGACGGCACTACCTAAAGAACAGCACCTCCACCGACCAGAACCTGAGGATAGGCCATCAACCGTAAAATCCCGGACAACCCCTTTAATTACTTTTAGCTTAGGGGTCAGACAACCCCTTTAAAGGCAAAACACGACAAAGGCTATACGTACCCTCAGAAAAAAATAATCTAAGTATCTATAATGGAAAATTAAACTGGTTCTTCGGGCTCTCCTATCCTCTGGATAGGTCATCAATATCAGATTGCGGAGGGTCCGACACCCGGCACTTCCGCCCAGAGCTGTATGAGGAGACGGTGCACGCAGTGCTCATGTGCCGTCTCCCTTCTCTCTTCCTGCTGCAGTCTATGGCTGTCGGACCCCCGCCAATCTGATATTGATGACCTATCCTGAGCATAGGTCATCGATATAGAAGAGTCCGGAGAACCCCTTGATGTGGGGGCACTTAGAGAACACCCTTAGGAGTAGCCCCAGGTCACATCTGTTCAACTGACAAAGTGAATCCACATCCGATTTGTAACAAACACCCCTTTCAGATAAAGCCCCCAAAACAGGTAAGCTAGGCACAGCGGAGTATGCTTTTTGGCGCACCTGTTGCTGTCACATTCTGTGCCATAAAGGCGCCAAATGTTGGCCCATTTTACGAGGTCTAGGCACAAATCACATTACCGCATTTTCTTTATACATTAGAGTGTTATACTGAACTACAATCGGCAGGAAACGACTCCCTATATTGTAATTCTACATGATTTACTGTATGCGCTTCCACACATTTAGCCAATTACCACTGTAATTCACACTTGACTCACTTGAGTAAATGATGGGCAACAGAAGAATGTGATTCCAGCTTCCCACTGTAAAGTGCACGTGACGCCCACTGCATTATACGGTCGTGCATGCGATACTGCACGGTCAGCATTCTCACCACTCGGTCTCCATACTTCTCTATTACACGTTCCATTAGACTCCGGGACAGACCCTTAGCTGCAGCCCTGGAGAGGACAGAAGAACAGTGTGAGCTTGTACGACATGCAATCGACAGTACGTGCAATCCCCATGGCGAGCTGGCGGCTGGAAAATGGCTCTGACTTAGCTACTTTCATATATATCTCATCATTTCCGCTGCTTGGTTTATGTTCAGACCTACTGACCTAGACAGAAAATATCCAGACTTTACAAGGTAAAAAAGAATTAAACAAAGAACAAAAAAGTACAACGCTAAATAAAGTAGATGACCAAAATCAATACTAAATAAAATACACAAAAATCATTGCAGAATTTTACCTCCTTTAAATGGTTTTTGTCAGGAAAAACCAACTATTAAATGAAGGCCCCTAGCGTGCATCGCCTACTGAAAGATTCATTTCTTACCGTACCTGCTCCCTGCCGCTTGCGTCCTGTGCGCCGGATCCTGTTCCTCCATGTTTGGTCCCCATCTTGTTTTCTTCCCGGTGATGTGCAATGCACAGCCAATGACTGGCTTCAGCGGTGCCATGTCCCCAAGCAACATGACATCACTGAAGCCAGCCATTGGCTGCAGTGGCGCAGGTGATGATGGCCATTCGCCAGCAGGAAGAACAGAATTCGGGAACTGGAAGATGGGCTTGCTTAATCTCACCTTGCAGTTCGATCGGAGAGAATCGAATAGATTCAGGAGAATAAAGGTGTTTTCCAGGAATTCTTCACTATTTTCCTATGACGTAATTAAAGACTGATATTTACCTTCTCCTTGCAGGAAGATGGGCGAACTGGAGCCAGACCACAGAACTGTAGCAGTAGGGAGGAGCAGGTAAGAATGAGTCTTATTAGGTCACACATGCTAGGGGCCGTAAGTAAATAGTGAAGAATTCCCAGAAAACTCCTTTCAGCCACAAATGTAGAAAAAAATACCTTACACTATAGGGTGAGGCATCACAGCACCCATGGGAGAGGGGAGGGGGGGGGGGGGGGTTAGAGACGCAGCAATCCAACAGCACAATTGCTTCTAGACTAAGCCCCATTGGCTCTGGATCACACCACCTCACAGATACAGCGCCCACCAGAGACTCAGGCGCCTAATAGCACCCTTCATGCTAGACTAAGCCTCCTTGACCCTGAGCCACATCAACCCACAGGTAGAGTAACCGCTAGTAACCCAGCAGCCCAACAGCAAGTCCCCCTGCTTCTAGACTAAGCCCTCTTGGCTCTGGGCCAAATCAACCCACAGGTGCAGCACCCGCTAGAAACCCAGAAGCCCAACAGCAGCCTTGCTGCTAGACTAAGCCCTCTTGGCTCTGGGCCACATCAACCCACAGGTACAGCACCCACTAGAAACCCAGCAGCCCAACAGCACCCTTGCTGCTAGACTAAGCGCGCTTGGCTCTGGACCCCAGCACGAAATCAACAAAACTAGTGAAGATGGCAAGTGGGCTTCTACACTTTGCTCAAAATGCTTACTAAGAACCTCTAGATCCGTTTTATACATTTCATGCAGCAGCAATAGATGTATAACACAGAAATAGATGTACACATTGGAGGTGCACACCATGTATTTTTGGACGTGGGGTCCAACCCTGCATGGTCTGTGGGATTTCACCAAGAAAATACAACAGGTTGACAAACTGTGTGGACAACTCTATTTCTTGTTCAGTCTTATCACTTATTTCTAGGTTCAGCATTCCTTTGAAGACCAAGTCTTACCTGGCTGATAATAGGGAACACTACATTGCAATCAAAAGCAAAGCAACTATACAAGACAGACATTAGTTTTAGCGTCCCTTTAATAGATCAGACTTTAGCGTCCCTTTAATAGATACCAGAAAAGCGAAACTCTCTCTTTAGGGCTCGGACATATTGAGAAGATCACACTGACAAAGCACGTAGCCTTCTTACTTGTGTGAGATGATGGTGGGTGGGAGCTGCTTGTGATCACCGGCCAGGATACACTTTTTCGCCTGCAGCAGCGCGATCCAGCAGCTCGCTTCTAACGCCTGAGCGCACTCATCAATCATGACCAGGTCAAAGTAATTCTCAGGAAGCAGCTTCAGAGGACCATCCGGGGTAGCACCTGGCACGGGGTAGAAGTTGGATACAGATCGATGAGCTTACGAAGCTGTAATTTTGCAATGAGCAATTATTGGTAATTGGCACGGAGAATACACTCTTCTAAATGAATTGGCGAGTGGGCACGGCACGGAGCCAAAATTCTGAGATCATTAGACAATCTGTTTGGCGGAGATTAGGTTGAAATTTGCAGCCTGGAAGCCAAACGGGGTCCAAAACCTTGTCAAGAGGACATCAGTCATGTGTAAGGACTTAGCTGAGAGAACGTACTGCCCTATAGTCGACCGTTCTCATCAGCGTCTTTCACAGTTGCAGAAAGCAGCACCGATTATCAGATATTTCATTTTATGGAGTCCTTCATCCCAAATCTACGCCTCCGTCATAGGTCTAGCATGAGACACAGTCAATCAATAAAGCTATTCCCTGGCCTCCCATGGCACTCCAGCTCCTCTTGACCGTCCATGACCATGGTTACTAAAGCACTTATCTAATATACCTACAGCCACTGCAAACACAACACGAAGACACACTAACAGCATAAAGCACCTGCGCCTCACTGCGAAGCAGAAACTGTCCCCTCTCCTGACATGTCTGCTTTAGTAAATAATTGTATTCCACATGACGTGCCAATTCTGGGGCATCTTATAACTGTATATTATGCTATTCCTCTATTATTCCTGATAGAAGCTTATGAATACAGGTATAACGCACAGTCTGACATTGTCAGGGTCAGATTGGTCATAGACCCTACAGAGAAAATTCTGGTTGGTCGATGCCAGGGGTCCACCCGAGCCCTCCACACGGCCGCTGGATAAAGACATGACTATGTGAAGCAGATCATGATGAGTACAGGAGTAAACAGACAGTTGTAGCAGTAAACTGTACTAGCAGTTACAGATAAGGCTACTTTTACACTCGCGTTTGGTGTGGATCCGTCATGGACGGATCCGTTCAGATAATACAACTGCCTGTATCCGTTCAGAACAGATCCATTTGTATTATCTTTAACATAGCCAAGACGGAGTTCATGATGGATCAGTCATTGCTAAGATAATACGTCATTGTAAGATAACACAACTGGATCCGTTCACGACGGATGCAGACGGTTGTATTATCAGTAACGGAAGCGTCTTTGCTGATGCATGCCGGATCAGGAAAAAATGCAGGTGTGAAAGTAGCCTTAAGCTACCTGCAAACGTTGCAAATTACGAGCGGTTATTCCATACAAATTCTCATTTTTCAGTACCGATAAAGTGGATGAGATTAGACAAACCTCATGTAGACTTAGGCCTCTTGCCCACGACCATATGCCCTCCAAGATATACGGTCTGTGAGCGGGCCATATGTCCCGGAGTGGCATTGATTGTGCGCACAGCATCATAGATTACAATGATGCTGTGCACGTCTCGGAGGGTATACGGTCGTGGGCAAGATGCTTTCAGGTGTAAAAAATGGTCTAAATGTAAGACAGCAAGGATAGCATAGGCCCCCATTATCTTACAGGTGCGGGTCCCATGTGCAGTGCGCCCTCCACCACTTTTCTCGATTTAGGTCGGACCCGCACCTATAAGACAATGGGGGCATATCGCTAGGATATGCCCCCATTGTCTGTGATGAGTCAACCCCTTTAATGTCATTTTCACTAGGAAAATCAACAGGAAAATTATCGGAGAGGAGAGTTTGTAGAAACGCTGGTTCCTGATAACTGGCCAGTGTAAACGTGCTGGCAATCACCCGCCGACACAGCAAATACTCGTTTAACGGGGGATTGTGTATTTTGGACAGCATCTAAAAGTCCTTGTTTCTTGTCAGCTGCCCACAAACTATGAATTGGTATGGGGATGAATAATCACAGTAGTGATCGCTTGTCCCCATACATAGTAATTACGGCACATAATGCAGCTTTCACTTCTGGTCAAGGGTAACTAAAAACTGACGTTTGCTCTTGATAAGGGTAATTGCAGCGCTCATACGTGCACATATATATTGGCCGCTGTCAGACATCTAGCAGAAAAGTAAATATGCAACAGATTTAATTGCAAATTCCATGTTGAATCTGCTGCACAATCTGCTTGTATTACACCCGGACCAGATTACATAAGGGACGGGGCTACTTCACTGTGTTCACATCCACCTTACTGTGACTGTAAAGGGGTACATGTAATCCCTAGACTCCCAAAGGAGTTTTCATATTTGTGTTTTCATTTTTCCTTCCGGCCTTTCTGGAGCCATAACTTTTTTTATTTTTCCAAATGGGCGGGGGGATGAAAAAAAAGAATAATAAATCAATTACGCTACAGTTTTACAGGTTTGGTCTCTACGGTGTTCCCTATGAGGTAAAAATGACCGTTCATTCTCTGGGTCAGTACTATTACGATGATAACACATTTATATAGTTTTCTTGTGTTTTAATACAGAAAAAATAAAAACATTTTTCTTTTCATCACCATGTTCTGACCATGTCTATGGAGCTGAGTAGGGGCTCATTTTTTGCACACCATTTTAGAGCGCGTGTGACTTTTTAATTACATTTTCTTTGGTAAGTGAAAAAATAAAAATAGGTGAATGGCCAGTTTGATATTTTTCCATTCGACGTATGAGATAAATATTTTTATATGTTAACAGTTCAGGCATTTTGGGACACGGCAATGCCCATAATGTTTATGTTTTTTATTGTTTGTTTTTATTTTAATTCTGGGGAAAAGGAATGATTAAAATTTTTATATATATATTTTTTTTATGTAAAAAAAAATTTTTTTTTAGCCCCCCCCCCCAGGAGGCTAGAACATGTTCTTCACATCGCTTAGCTATATCGCTTTTAGCTTACACTGTAGTTCAATAGAACTACAATCTAGGCTCCATTTCCTATTACAACAATGTTGGAAGTCAACATAAGTTTGATACAAGTTGATACACTTTGATGGACTTGGATGTGTTGATGGGGGAGCTATGGACTACTGACACCCTGGTGTAAATAGCAATGTCAATAGGCCTAACATCTGAATAAGCCTGAACATCTTGTTTTCATCCTGTCGTAAACAGCATCTGAATAAGACTGAACAGTTTGCTATTTCTTGTCGTAAAAGCTGCAACAATAGCAATGTGAATAAGCTTGACATCTGACTGATAAGAATGGAAATGAGATAGGGTTCCTGTTTCCCCTGTCCTGATGACTTGAAACCAGCCCCTGCGGTGTTATACACAATGGACTGCGCATTTGTAATGGTGTAGGCATCCTGTCAGGCCCTAAAAGGTCTGATTCTCAAGGAAGTGTGGACGGACAGCTGTTGACATAGCTGAAACAATATGCCATGCCTCAGGCCCAAGGCAAACTAAAAGGACACCAGCGCCATCCGCAGGAAGGTGGCAGTTACTGCATCAATATGAAGGAGTGGACTCAGATCAGATTACTGCAAGTTCATTGGACGAATGTTAATGAAGGAGGCCGGAAGATACTGGAGTAAGGGGTGGAATTGTGGGCGTGAATGTGGTTCGATTTGATATATAATATACACTAGATTAATGGTTAGTTAGTTAGATATGTATTGATTGTTAGGAAGCTAGTACTAGTATGTTTATATTCTTTTCAAGTATAGGACATTGAAGGAAGGTTTGCTTTATACTCTGTTATCCATTTATCTTGTAACCTTTTACCTTACTTTTATTAATTAAATAAGCCATTGCTTAAATCCGGATTCCTCATCTTTCAAAGACATACAAGGATAGTCAGCAGAAACCCTTGGATACAACATTTGGCAGTACACTGGGCAGTGATAGCGACAGAACACATAGTGGGGTTTGCCAAGATCATCATACAAACACCTCACACTCCCATCAAGATGCTCTTGGAGCGGACGCTCAGTGGAGTGTCATCTCAAAGGGTAGCCAGATGGCTGGTAGATCTGACACCAAGGAACATCACTGTAGCACACAGTACCACCTATGTGCTGCCACAACTGATGCAATACGAAGGTGAGAAACATGATTGTGGAGAGGTGCATAGGACTAAGACACAGGAAGTATTCAAATTGACAGCAGGAAAGGCAGATCTGAAAATTTGGGTGGATGGATCTAGGTATTGGGAAGAGGGACAGTTTCACACAGGGTACGCCATGTGGTGTCCACAAACCAATGAACGAATTCTCATTAAGTGCCCAAGGAATTTCTCCGCTCAAAGAGCAGAATTGGAAGCGGTAAGAGAAGCCATTTTTCACTTTCAATCAGGCCCAATTGCTATCTTTTCCGACAGTGCCTATGTTACTAGATCACTAACTGAGTACATGCCTTTGTGGCATACAAGAGGATTTAGTGATGCATCAGGGAAGACACTTGCACATGGTTCAGTGTTGAAGGGCATTTGGGACAAAGCCTGTTTAGAACCACAAAGAGTAGCAATAATAAAGGTGAAGGCACATCAGAAGGGCATTGATGAAATTGCGGTTGGCAACAATGAGGTGGACAAACTAGCCAAAGAGGCAGCTGTCATGGGGGCCAGGTGGACTCCCTATGATATTGAGGGAAGACAGGCCTGGAATGAACATGACAGTGAGGACGGAGACAAAATGGATCTTAAACTTGAATGCCTGCCTGTGGTTAAATCACCAACACCGTGCTTAGCAACAGAGCAGGATAAAGACTCTAATTTACAGCAAATCAAATGCTCCATTAGGGAAAAGACAGCACAGAAGCCCCAATATTACAATATCCAGGATAATTTGTTGCTCAGAGAAACCCCAGACGGCCCTAGATTTGTGGTACCTTGTCAGTATCAAAAGGACATTGCCAAAGAGAACCATAGGCTGACAGGGCATATGGGTACTGAGGGTACTTTAAAGTTTATTCAAACAAAATATTGGTGGGTAGACATGAAAGACACTGTTGTGAGGATTATACAAGAATGTTTAATCTGTGCACAAATGAATCCAAGGCCAAAAGGACAAAGGCCTGTGCTGTCCAGGATACCGTTGGCAGAAGGACCATGGGAAAGGCTACAAATTGACTTTGTTGGCCCTTTACCCAGCGCTCCTGGAGGGTATCGTTACTTGCTAGTGGTGATTGATGTGTTTTCTAAATGGGTGGAAGCCTTACCCATGAGGAAAGACACTGCAATAGCAACAGCAAAAGCCCTATGGAGGGAAGTCATCTCAAGATGGGGATTCCCTAAGACCATAGAGTCAGACCGAGGCACACACTTCACAGGAAAGATTATGACAGGCATGTGTGAGATGTTAAATGTTGAGCAAAAATTTCACGTGCCATATCATCCCCAATCGTCAGGAATGGTAGAAAGAATGAACAGAACCCTAAAGGAAAGACTTAAAAAAATGGTACTACAATCTGGAAATAACTGGTTGTGTCATTTACCCACAATTCTAATGGCAATACGGGGTACAGAGGCAAGAGGCACTTCAATCACCCCATATCAATTAATGACTGGTAGAATTATGAACCTGTGCCACCCTGCAGACCCAAAGCTTAGTACACCAATGAGGGACAGTGTTGAAAAGGAAAAATTCCTTGCACAGTTGCAAGACCAGGTGCAAAAATATCTATACTTTGCGGCCAGCAATATGGCGCCAAAGGCAAAAGAGGAACCTGGCAGGCCACCAATTAAACTAGAAGTAGGAGACAGGGTGATGGTAAAGAACTTTGTGCCTAAGTCTTCATGGGATGCTAATTGGATGGGCCCATTCCTGGTAACAGTAAGATTGAGCGATCAGGTTGTAAAGGTCAAACGGGTGGACAACAAGAAAGGGGCCAAGTGCATGAAAAGGAGGGATATGGAGAAGTGGGTTCATGCAGATCAATGCAAACGGATGTAACTGATAAGAATGTGATGCTTCTCTTGTTCTTTTATTCCAGAATCTTAAATGAAGCATGAATTAACAGGCCGAAAATTCCGGATTCTGGATATGGAGATTACAACAATTCTGTTGATGATTGGCATCACCTATGTTATCGGAGTGCAGGAATTGGAACAATCAGGAGATGAGGATACATATATGTTTCCAGATGGGGAATATGAAAAGGCAATATTGATACCATCAGAATTAATAACCATGGATATGCCACAAAGAGCTAATAATCACGAAGTTAAGAGTAGGAAAGTGCGACTCATTCCAGAGGGAAAGGATGTAACCAAGAGATATTATCAGAATCCTGGTGGGCAATTCAAGTATAGGGTGGTTTTCTCTTTTGGGAGGGTAAATCATAGTTCCAATATTGGGAAATTGGCAATAACGCATGGTGCACAGGGAATATTGCCAGAATCACTACAACCATTCACGATGGCAACAATATATGTGAATGATACTGGTTATTGGCGGGGAGAAGAGTCTGACTTGCCAAATACGGGTGAGCAGAAAGGTATTCAATATGGAGTATTTAGTGACAACTTAAGGGAAGGAGAATATTTGTTTGTATGTGGCATATATTGGCATGATAATATACACCCGAGGTTCACTCCAAAAAATATTAACCTGGCTTATAGAAGGACAAGCCTTGGGGAAGCCACAGACATCGATATGTCAATTCAACATGGTGGAAATTATCTTATCGGTACTATGTCCAAATCATATAAATCTTATAGGGAGATGGTCGGTCACTGGACATGTGGTACACGTGAAATAGAGATTGGGGGTATGCATATTGTTGATGCCACTCCAGATAATATTAAGCCATGCACAAACAAAGATTCTGAGAATGCTCAAAAGGCCTTACGACTGGAAGAAGGGCAACCCTTTCAAGTTAACCTAGACTCTGCTCAGACAATGGCTAGTGGTGTTCAATATGCGTTTATCACATGGCGGTTTAATATTTCTCTATGGTTAATCAAAACCCACTATCCAATATGTACAGGACATACACTCAATCAGGTGCGTTCCCTCTATCAATGGCTGATTTCCAAAAACACTAGGGCTCGTCATCATTTGAGGAATGGGAAGAGCAGAGGAAAAAGGGATATGGTCGACACAATATTGGGTGGCCTAGGAGCTGGAATGGGAATCATTAATCAGGCAGATATCAGCGTCTTAAAAACCAAACTTGCAGCCATAGCATCTAACAGTAAAAACGGGTTTGAGATACAAAGGGAAATTAATCAAATAATCAGTAACCTACAGCAGGGGCATATAGATACTAACATTGGGGTAGCAACAGATGTTATTCAACATTTCAAGATGTTTGTGGAAAATATGCAGGCTGATGGGAGGAATATATCCTGGGCTCTGGCCTGTACACAAGGGCAGGTGGAACTATCAACTAATATAAAATTGGCAATTCAAACCTTGTATAATGGGCAATGGCCGTATGAATTAATATCTCAGGCCACTGCTGCATTACCAGAGCTCCTCACTTTCACACACTCCAAATGGTGGGCGAGTGCTTGGATTGGATGTATTAATCATAACTTGGAAACGTGTTATGCCTCTTCCCTGATTCCATACACAAGCTCCCCGTTAGAGGTAGTGTATAAGGTCACTTCAATTGGTATTCTTACTGGAGGATCCACACTACTACATCCAAGATTAGACCATCCTCATGTAATCAGGAAGGATGGGGTGTGGAAGCAGGTTGATATTTCCCTCTGCTTGCATAGAAATCAGGATATATTGTGTACACCAGGCCAAGATAGGTTGGTGGAGGACAAGTGTTGGAACAACTCGTCGGTTTGTGTTCTGGATGGGGAGTTTATTACAAAAGATAAGACACCAGTCACATACCTAGGACATCAGAGAGTCTGTTTCTTTCTATTAAACATCACCAATGTAACTCTGATCACAAGCCAATGTTCAATAACAACAGCTGTGGATAAGGGTGCATGGTGCACGCTTGGTAATGTCACGGAAATCCAGACACCAAGTTGGAGATATGTGTTTCCCACCATTGCGAACGTATCTATTGATATTGAATATCATAACCCTGTCAATCTTCAAGCATTAAATTTGGGAATGGGGAAAGAGCTGCATGATTGGCTGATCAGATTTGATCAAGATGAATATTTGCTTAAAAAGCTACGGCAAGAAGGAGCTAATGCTACAATCCTTATACACCATGACCAGAAGGAGCTAAAACATATTACTTATCTGTTAGAAAATAATGCTAAGGGTTATTGGTGGGAGGTTATATTTGGGCATTCAAGTGCAGCCAATGGAATCTTAAATTTCTTAATCCATCCGATTGTAGTATTACTCATTGTTGCTGTAGTTTTATCCTTATTGCAAATTTACATGTGTTGTATGACACGGTATCTATATAAAAGGCTCCAGGCCCTATCCATGGAAATAGAAATACAAACTAAATATAAAATTGCATCATGCGAATTAGATGTACCAAGGAGCCTGGAGGAACATCTTTTAAAATGTGACAATTGTGGCAGAGAAGGACATAGCAGGGGAAAGTGCCTGATCCCTGAACGATACAACAGATTGTAATCAGAAAATGAATATTTAATCACACCATGCATGAAATACTTAAATTATATTTTCATGGTGTGCTTAGTGTAGATGATATATGTATTTTGATTTGTGTTGATAAGTATGTGAATATAATGATGATTCAAATGTTAATGACTTCCTCAATGTCCTAATAAGAGTGTAACAAGATTTATTGGAATGAATGGAAAGTGATGAATGGTGAGTGACAGGATTCACCCTTACTCTATTCGGATGATGATGGACCGCAAGGTTGAAGAGAACTATGGACTGTAAAGTGGTCATCAATGGTGTGTCATTCAGACACAAAGGGGCATATGTTGGAAGTCAACATAAGTTTGATACAAGTTGATACACTTTGATGGACTTGGATGTGTTGATGGGGGAGCTATGGACTACTGACACCCTGGTGTAAATAGCAATGTCAATAGGCCTAACATCTGAATAAGCCTGAACATCTTGTTTTCATCCTGTCGTAAACAGCATCTGAATAAGACTGAACAGTTTGCTATTTCTTGTCGTAAAAGCTGCAACAATAGCAATGTGAATAAGCTTGACATCTGACTGATAAGAATGGAAATGAGATAGGGTTCCTGTTTCCCCTGTCCTGATGACTTGAAACCAGCCCCTGCGGTGTTATACACAATGGACTGCGCATTTGTAATGGTGTAGGCATCCTGTCAGGCCCTAAAAGGTCTGATTCTCAAGGAAGTGTGGACGGACAGCTGTTGACATAGCTGAAACAATATGCCATGCCTCAGGCCCAAGGCAAACTAAAAGGACACCAGCGCCATCCGCAGGAAGGTGGCAGTTACTGCATCAATATGAAGGAGTGGACTCAGATCAGATTACTGCAAGTTCATTGGACGAATGTTAATGAAGGAGGCCGGAAGATACTGGAGTAAGGGGTGGAATTGTGGGCGTGAATGTGGTTCGATTTGATATATAATATACACTAGATTAATGGTTAGTTAGTTAGATATGTATTGATTGTTAGGAAGCTAGTACTAGTATGTTTATATTCTTTTCAAGTATAGGACATTGAAGGAAGGTTTGCTTTATACTCTGTTATCCATTTATCTTGTAACCTTTTACCTTACTTTTATTAATTAAATAAGCCATTGCTTAAATCCGGATTCCTCATCTTTCAAAGACATACAAGGATAGTCAGCAGAAACCCTTGGATACAACAAACAACATCTGTGATGGGTTTCTTCAGAGAGACCCAGCGCATCAGAGCCCATAAATGGCTCTTCCGTTCCTGACCGGGAAGCGTGCACTTCCGTTTTTTCCGCGCTTCAAACGGGACCATGCCATCTAAAAGGATTAAATGTCTGCCATCAGCGTTATCGCCGTTCGCAGACATTAGCCCCAGACCCCCGTTGTTTGAAACAGCATAGACCCGGCGGCTATGGCACCCGCTGCACTAGTGCCATACATGTACGGCTCTGGGACGGAAGGGGTTGTGCAGTGGCTTAATACGGATGACCTATTCTCAGATTGGTGGGGGTCCAACTCCCGCACCCCCTGCCGGTCAGCTGTTAGAAGAAGCTACGGTGCTCCAGTGAACACTGTGGCCAGCGATGTCACATGGCCTATATGCAAGTGAAGGGGCTTGGGCTGGGCATCCAATGTACGGCGCTGTGCTTGGTATATTGCGAGGAGGCCGCAGCTCTAACTAGAGCGCCACGGCCTCTTCAAGCAGCTGAACGGTGGCAGTGCCATGAGTCGGACCCCCACTAATCAATCAGATACTAATGACCTACCCTGAGGATAGGCCATCAATATTCTACTCCCGGAAAACCACCTAAATGCCACATCATCCATGAAGTGACAGAATGCCTTCATTTCTTTGATGGAACTACCCCTTTAATGAAGTCATTATTGTATGGAATTGCTATTTATGCACTTCCCTAATAAAGTGCACAACCTTGCCAATAAACATAAAAAAGAGGCAGTTTTCGAGAGTGATTTACAGACTACCCGTGTGAAGCCGGGCTGACTCATTAAAGCCGGGCTCCACGTGTGCGCCCTGGGGAGGCTAGGACCTGAGAGACAGATGACTCACAGCTTGATGTGGATTTCATCGAGACTTGATGCCAGGGACACGTCCCCTGGAGACGGCAGAAAACATGATTAAAGCAGAAGAAATCCGCCAGCCCCTGACTGACCTGTATTGGTGGCAAGGATGACATTGGCAGATTTCAACGTCTCTATCATGGCCGCCTCTTCCCTTTTCTTCAGCTCTTTTCGCAGCGCTCGGATTTCCGTTTTGAAGCCGCTCTTTTCATCTCTGTTCTGCAGTTTTCTCATTTTTGCCTTTCAAGAGGAAGAAAGAAGCAATCATATAATAGCAGCCATTTATCAGACGAGGAGAATTTCCACCCAAAACGTATCACAGTAAATCAGAGCGGCCATGGTTTCTTAACCCCTTAATGACAAGGCGTTGTACAGTATGCTCGTGCTGGAAAGTTTTCTTTATTACCACTGGCATCCTTGCCAACATTTCGGTTGGTAAAAATCAGGGCATATAAGCCCCGTCGATAGGAACACCCCAAACCCACCCACTCACAGACAGGGTTTGTGTTCGCCATGCCCATTTTTAGCCCGCAAATTTTCCAGAACGGTCTCTAAAAAATTTCCTGGCAAATTCGGGACAGTTGGCAGCCATGCACTCAGCCTCATTTGTCAAACTCGTGTAACAGTTCAATAAGTTCAAATTAATTTTTATCACATAAACCCAAAAGTGGAATTTATATCTGTGTCTGCCATTTATTTTGCTATACAATAAAATTCCTTTAAAGGGCCTATTCACACGACTGTATGTTCAGTGCACATCCGATTCGCATATTTTGTGGATCAGATGCCGCCCTATTCATTTCAAAAGGGCCCTGTCCGTTTGTTCGTTCCGCAGATCCGTGTTTTGCAGATCTGCGGTCGTGTGAATGGGCCTAAGGGCTCATTTACACGACTTAATGAATGAGTCCGCATCCGTTCCGCAATTTTGCGTAACATGTGTGGACCCATTCATTCTAATGTCCGCATCTGTTGTTCCCATCCGCTGCCCCGCTAAAAAGATAGAGCACGTCCTATTCTTGTCCGCAATTGTGGACAAGAATAGGCATTTCTAACATGTGCGGGCCGCATACTGGTCGTCTGAATGTAGCATACCGCGCCATAAACATTTGTGCGCCTCTGCATGGAAAAGAACAATCTGCAATGCTACAGACCGTGCAGCTTAAAAAAAAAAAATCAAACGCCCTTCTGGTCTCCGTCAGTATATTAAAAGCCTATGGGGAGGTTAAAGGGATTCTGTCACCTCGTTTTAGGTTATAGAGCTGCGGACATGCACGGCTAGATCGCCGCTAGCATGTCCGCAATATACCGGTCCTATAGGGCTGTGTGCTTTTATTTTGTTATAAAAAATGATTTTAGAGATATGTAAATGAGCTTTGTAAGGTTCCCAAGGGGCTGTACTAACCTGCCTGGTGCTCAGCCGTGCCCCCCTGTGAAGGAGCCCAGCACCGCCTGCGTCCTCCGAATCACCTCATTTCGTCAAAGTTAGATTGCTGTATTCTCGCGATGCGCATGCGCAGTTCCTTCCCTGAGGCTGATGCCAGCACAGGGAAGGAACACTATACCGGCACTGCGCAGCGCGAGATTACGGCAATCTAACTGTGAAGAAAGGAGGAGATTCAGAGGACGCAGGCGGTACTGGGCTCCTTCACAGGGGTGGCGTGGTTGGGCACCAGGAAGGTTAGTACAGCCCCTTGGGAACCTTACAAGACTAATTTACATATCTCTAAAATCTTTTTTTAAACAAAATAAAAGCACACAGCCCTATAGGACCGTTATATTGCGGACATGCTAGCGGCGATCTAGCCATGCATGTCCGCAGCTCTATAACTTCAAACGAGGTGACAGAATCCCTTTAATGGATGCGTCACAAAAGATGTTCTGCAGGTAGCACGAGTCAGGCTCATTAAAACCGCCAAACTGTTGCAAATCACGGTAAAGACGAATGCAGTTTCTGTCGAGTGGTTCTTGTGTCAAAAAGCATGACACAACCTAGTCCAGCATCAATGTGCAGGGCAGCCAAAAGGGTAGTACAGACGGTACCATAATGAGGATTCCTGGCCGGAGTCCATTAAAGGGACCTACACTCAGTGCCAGCTGCCACCCACAATTTAAGACCTCATGCACACGACCGTATCAGTTTTGCAGTTCGCAAATCGCGGATCTGCAAAACACAAACCCCAGCCGTATGTATGCCAACAATTTTTATGTTCTCCCCTGTAGAAATGTCCTATCCTTGTCCACAAAACGGACAAGAATAAGATAAGTTCTATCGTATTTGCTCGGATGCGGAACGGACATACGGAAGCGAACACAACATGGTGCGCTGAACGCAACTTTTGCGGCCCCATTGAAATTAATGATTCCACATCTGATCCGCAAAAAAGTCCACATCCGATGTGGACTGAACATATGGTTGTGTGCATAAGGCCTAGGAGTCACCGCCTCCCTTTAACAGGCAATCATCTGCAAACATGGGGCACAATCATTGGGCCGTAAAGTGTGCAATCCACTTATATATTAGGCTACTTTCACACTAGCGTTCGATCGGATCCGTTCTGAACGGATCCGATCATAATAATGCAGACGGAGGCTCCGTTCAGTACGGATCCGTCTGCATTATTTTAGCATATAAACAGCTAAGTGTGAAAATAGCCTCGTACGGATCCGTCCAGACTTTCAATGTAAAGTCAATAGGGGACGGATCCGCCTGAAGATTGAGCCATATTGTGGCATCTTCAAACGGATCCGTCCCCATTGACTTACATTGTAAGTCTGGACGGATCCGCATGGATCCGCACGCCTCCGCACGGCCAGGCGGACACCCGAACGCTGCAAGCAGCGTTCAGCTGTCCGCCTGTCCGTGCGGAGGCGAGCGGAGCGGAGGCTGAACGCCGCCAGACTGATGCAGTCTGAGCGGATCCGCTCTATTCAGACTGCATCAGGGCTGGACGGCTGCGTTCGGGTCCGCTCGTGAGCCCCTTCAAACGGAGCTCACGAGCGGACCGACGAACGCTAGTGTGAAAGTAGCCTTAGATGCACACTGTACAACGAGGTACTAGATGGAGTTCAGCGTGAAGCCCGAATATTCTGAATGGCAGCCATGCCAATGGGAGCCGATTAGTTCTGGATTATCATTTTTTTTTTTTGATCAGATAATTTTTATTATTGTTTTTCTGGTAAATGTATTATACAAATACAATAACAATACAGGTGTTCTATAAACCCTATGTAGGAGATACAATTGAGAAATCCTAGAAGACTCGCTTAGTG
This sequence comes from Bufo gargarizans, assembly GCF_014858855.1. NCBI lineage: Eukaryota > Metazoa > Chordata > Amphibia > Anura > Bufonidae > Bufo > Bufo gargarizans. The sequence goes on from NC_058089.1 coordinate 21,501,005, forward strand.
ATAACGTTGGTAAATCAGTGAGAATCCTCTCCCAGTTCTCCTCCGTCAGGCCCTCAATATCCGTCTTCCATTTCTCATACAACTTTAGTGGATTGGACTTATCAACTTCCGCCCTGAGCGTGTTGTAGTAAAGGGATATCACCCCACTAGTGACCCCTGCCCATACAGTATACTCAATAATAGAGCACCTGGCTGCTTGCCGTATCTTCCCCCTCCTCTCCTGAGTCTGAATGCCTTAGCTGTAAATATACATAAAAGTATCTATGAGGGATACTAAATTCCTGCCTCAACACCTCAAAGCTCTTCAATGCCTCACCTAGAAACAATTGAGCCATCTTACCCAGTCCATACTGTTCCCATTGCTGCACTCCACTAACCTTATTCAGTTCAGGGCACAAATGATTGGGCCAGATAGGTGTGTGAGCATTATACCCCATAATACTCAACTTTTCTTTAGCTTTCCACCAAATTTTATGTATCATGGATAGCACAGGATATTGAGCGCCATGAGAATGAAAAGATCCATCCTCCAAAGCCGACAATAAGCAAGTGCGTAGTATCAGATGTTGAATAATACGACCTGAATTATTCAATTGGGACTCATCTCCCCATCAGCTGAGATGTTGTAGCTGGGCTGCAATATAGTAAGACCAGGGATCCGGCACCGCCAAACCTCCCTGTGTTTTAAGTCTCTGCAGGGTTGAAAGTTTAATCCTTGGCACACCTCCCCTCCATATTAAATCTCTGAATATTGCATTAACAGTATTAAAGAACCTAAGTTCTGGATTATCTAATATTCCAGATGAACGGACAGTCTTATGAAAGCACCTTCTAAGGCCTCATGCACTTGAACGTGTGACGGCAGTTCCATACATTGGGGACCGTAATTTGCGGTCCCCAATGCATGGGCACCATTCATACGGTTGCCGCAGGCGGATGCAGACCCATTCAACTTGAATGGGTCCGTGATCCGTTTGCACCGCTAAAATAGAACATGTTCTAGTTTTTTGCGGTGCGAGGCATGGACAGAAACCCCATGAAAGTGCTTCCGTGGGGTTCCATGCCTCCGTTTCGCAACGCTGCTTCCGGATCTGTGATACAGTGTGCACACGGCCGGTGCCCGTATATTGCTGACCCGCTGTTTGCGGGTCACAGTACGGGCAACCCCCTTTTTTTCTGTCCATGAGACCTTAACTAGAAGGATTTTCTAATGTCTGCACAGTCTTCTGCTTCTGGTCTTCCAAAATTCCACATATTACAGATATGCGCTAGAAAAAGCTGAGAATTGCGTCAGGGGGCGAGGGCTTTGGACACAGATAGTTACTTATCGGTTTTTGTTACTTATTCGGGGGGGGGGTCATACTTTATCATTTTTTTAGGGAGGGTGCTCCTCATCACAATGACATAAACCACGACCAAAAAACAACCTGTGGAGTCTTTAAAGGGGTTATGCAGGAGTACTCCACTATGACATTAGGCACGGAGAGACACTTGGGGGTCAGGTTGCCAAAGCATGTATCAAGCATTAGTCACTTTAAAGTAGCACTGTTTTATTTTATGGTTGCCCAGTGTAAATACTACATAAGGCAAGGTAGTGCAATGTCGGAGCTTACAGGCTGCTATATAGTAAAAGTATAAGCCCCGTATCCTCCTGCCATTACCCCAGGTGATCGCGGCTCCTTCTAGCTAATTCAAACAGCATCTTTAGGTCCCTCTCACACTTCAATGTTTGATCAGTGATTTTCATTACTGATTGTGGGTCAAAACCAGGATTGGAGCCTCCACAAAGATCAGGTATAATGGAAAGATCTGCACCTGTTCTGCGTCTTTGACCCGCACCTGGTTTTGGCTGACAATCCCTGATACAACACGGAGTGCGTGAAAGCGGCCTTAGGCTACATTCGCACGATCGGATCATTTCACAGATGCAGTCCATGTGCATCCCGCACTTTTCACTGGTCCCATTGTAAAAATGCCTATTCTTGTCCATAAAATGGACAAGAATAGGACATGTATATTTTGCCGTACAGCGGCACGGATGCAGGCAAAACACGGATGACATTAATTACAATGCTTTAATTAGAATAGAAGCTACACGCGATTGTCACAGGTTAAGGGGAAGGGAAAACACCAAATACACACCACAACGAATAGATAACAATCTAGGCCTCAAAAGTAGTGTTGAGCGAACTTGTGTTTTAAGTTCGGCGTCTAAAGTTCGGGTTATGGATTCTAAATTCCGTTATGGTCCGTGGTAGGGAATCCATAACGCGGTTCTTTAATAACCCAAACCCAAACTTTAGACGCCGAACTTAAAGAGGACCTTTCACTCGTATACAAACTAAAAACTAACTATATCAGTGGGCAGAGCGGCGCCCAGGGGTCCCCCTGCACTTACTAGTATGCCTGGGCGCCGCTCCGTTCGCCCGGTATAGGCTCCGATGTCTGCGCTCCGTCTGTTGTACTGGGCGGAGTTTTTGTAGGAGGCGTGTCCCTTGCTGCAGCACTGGCCAATCGCAGCGCACAGCTCATAGCCTGGCTATGAGCTGTGCGCTGCGATTGGCCAGCACTCCAATAGCAGAAATGTCTGCCACATATGAAATCACCCTAACAGGAGGTCATTCAGAGCATACCGAAGAAAACCCAGTACAATGTGAAGTGTCAGCTAGAACACTAATGAGACTGATAATAAGCAGAATTTACTGTATGTTCATAGATGGGTGAACGCAGGAAACACTCCAGTACTTGCCCTATTAACACAGGATTGGGGAGTGTACGCAATGGGGGTCATTTATCAAAGACTGGTGTAAAAAGACTTTTCTACTGATGACCTATCCTCTGGGTAGGCCATCAGTATCTGACTGGTGGGGATCTGACACCCAGGACCCCCGCAGATGAGCTGTTTGAAAAGGCATTGGAGCTCGCAGTAGCATTGCGGCCTTCTCTCAGCTTTTTCTAGGTCGGTGATGACACGTTTATGGCCTAGTAGCAGCTCAGCCCCATTGAAGTGTACATTGCGGAGCTGCGATACCAAGCACGGCCGCTATTCAATGTATGGCACTGTCCTTGGTAAGTACGGAGAAGGCAGCATCAGCCGGACTGCAAGCACCGGTGCCTTGCCAAACAGCTGATCTGCGGGGGGCCCGGGTGTCGGACCCCACTGATCAGATACTGATGACCTATCCAGAGGAGTAGATGGTACCTGCACACACGAGGCTTGGAAATAGGAGGTGTATATCCTCAGCTGTAATCATACTAATAAACCAGAATAGAATAGATATAAGTGTAATCTAAGCAGATGCCAGTGCGGCTACATAATCAACAGCCCCTCCAGAATACTTACAAAGGCCAGGTCAATATCTTTGCGGATGTCAGCCACTAGCTGTGCATTATCACTCCGCGCCAAAACCGCATCCAGAGAATGATGCTGTAAGGATTCCAGAAGTCTTGATGGATGACCGAGACGTAATATCTTCTCTTTGTACCTAGCCAACTGCTCCACCAGGTTGTCCACAGCGACATTAGATGGTGCACAGCACAGGACCTTGGGAAAGAACAAAAAATGTAGTGGAGCTGATCCCGCCAAATGTTCTGGGTTGTGTAATAGGGTGACGGCACAGAGCATGCTGCACTATTTTAAAGGGCATCAGTCAGCAGATTTGTCCCTATGACACTGGCTGACCTGTTACATGTGCGCTTGGCAGCTGAAGACATCTGTGTTGGTCCCATGTTCATATGTGTCCGCATTTATGAGAAAAATTAGGTATTAATATATGCAAATGAGCCTCTAAGAGCAACGGGGGCGTTGCCTTTACACCTAGAGGCTTTTCTCTCTCTGCAACTGCTGCGTCCTCTGTACTTTGAGTGACAGGACCAGGTGTGATGAAGTTTACACTGCCTCACATTGTTAATCAAAGTGCAGAGGGAGCGGCAGTGGCAGAGAGAGCAGAGCCTCTAGGTGTAATGGTAACGCCCCTGTTGCTCCTAGAGGCTCATTTGCATATATTAATACCTAATTTTTCTCAGCAACGTGGACACATATGAACATGGGACCAACACAGATGCCTTCAGCTGCCAAGCGCACATGTAACAGGTCAGCCAGTGTCATAGGTACAAATCTGCTGACAGATGCCCTTTAAAAAGTGTCAAACCCCCACCGATCTGATATTGATGATCTACCCTGAAGACCTTATTAACATAATCTGTGACAGAGCACCCTAATGGGGTCTCCAAAACAGATGTGAACCTAGTCCTGGATGTACATGTTTTCAGTGGGGGAACCTATGCCACATTCTGTCATGTTTGCATATGTTTTTGCTCCCAATATCAGATGCACCGTTTTTTTTACAGTAGGTGACAGCCCACGGTTTTACTCTATTGTTTGCACTAATGTAGACAATTTTTTTAAATAATGGACGTCAATGGTAAATATATACCTTTGCAGGAGTCTACACAATCTATGGTTGGTCCCATCAGGACAAGGGCATACATAAAATACAATATAGGTCTGTAAAAAAGAAAGCATGATGCTGCATTGCTTATTGGCAGTATACCATATGTATCTGGTGGTATGAACCTAGCCAAAGCTCTATTCATACCATTGCTTGGGATATATGTACACCACATTCAGACATTAGGGCCGCAAGTGACCACTAAGGCCACCAGCTGGGCATCGCTGATATACTATACCCTAATCTGCGCAAAAGTTGGCATTACAAATTTGATATAACTTGGCAAAACGGTTGATTTCAGAAGGACTGACTGATTAATGTGCAGGATCCTGCATGTTGGATTTAAACATGCCCAATTCTTTACTCCGGTGGGTAATAACCCACTGCCAGAGGAATCTGGCAGCAACTTCTTCCGCTCCTCCTCAATAAAAACACATCTATGAGCCAAGCGGGAATGTATATAGCTGTTGGCCAAATAAGCGTTCAGCCAACAGTTATTTAAAGGCAATGCCGGTGATTGACCACAACAATCACGTGTTGTCAACATGAGGTCACGGCTTCAGACCGGCTAAATACAGTTGTGACCAAAAGTTTTGAGACAGACACAAATTTTGCTTTTCACAAAGTTTGTTCGGTTTTTTTATGGTGGCAAACTCTAGATTATGAAGAGCGATCAGAGGTAATTAATTGCAGAGTCATTCCTTGTCATGAAAATTAACTTAACCACGAAAACCCCAAATCCACTGCATTTCAGCTCGCCACAAAATGACCAGCTAACCCCATGGCAGCGATCTTCTTTTTAGCTCAGGGGAAAGTGTTAATAAGGACAAGGCAGCTGATACCACTCTGTCATGTTGATTAAATTAGAACAGCAGACTGGCTGATTTAAAAGGCGGGGGCGGGGGTGCTTGAAATCATCGTCTTCTTCTGTTAACCATGGTTACCTCCAAGGAAACATGTGCAGTCAGCATTGCGCCGAATCAAAAGGGCTTCACAGGCAAGGACATTAGGCTACGTCTACACAACGACATTTGTCATGCGACAGATAGGGCACAACTACACTGCAACATTTGTAGCGCAACATTTTGTTGCACTAATGTCGCGCAACAATTTTTATAATTGCAGTCTATAGAGTCGCACTGCAACATGCTGCGACTGCGACACAACAGTCGCAGAAAAAGCCATCTCGAATGGATTTTCTGCGACTGTTGCGTCGCAGTATGTTACAGTGCGACACCATAGACAAAAGTACAACAAAATGTCGCGCAACAAATGTCGTTGTGTAGACGTAGCCTTACTGCTTGTAAGATTGCACCTAAATCATCCATTTAGCAGATCATCAAGAACTTCAAGGAGAGAGGTTCAATTACTATGATGGAGGCCAGAGTGCCAGAGTCCTCTTCTAAAGGGGATTTGGCTATGAGATAGGGTCACCAGAAGTGCAGAGCTTCCTCAGGAATGGCAGCAGGCCGGCGTCAGTCCATCTGCACACACAGCGAGGCAAAAGGCTTTTGGAGGATGGCCTGGGGTCAAAAAGGGCAGCAAAGAAGCAGCTTCTCTCCAAGAAAAACATGAAGGACAGACTGACATTCTGCAGGATGTATACGGATTGGGCTGTAGGACGGGGGTAAAGTTATTTTCTCTGATGAAGACCCCTTCAGACTGTTTGGGAATATGATTATCTGGAGAAGAAAAGGTGAGCGCAACCATGAGTCCTGTGGACAGTAAGGCATCCTGAGACCATCCAAGGTTCTGAGTTCACTCACAGTTTTGCCTAACAACACTGCGATGAATAAATAATGGGATCCAAACATCCTCCAAGAGCAACTTCTCCCAGTGATCCAGGAGCAATCCGGTGATGGATAATGCTTTTCCCAGCATGATGGAGCACCATGTCACAAGGCAACGGTGACACTGTAACTAACTGGCGCGGTGAACAAAACATTGACATTTTAGGTCCATGGCTGGAAAACTCCCCTGATCCCATTGAGAACCTGTGATCAATGCTCAAAAAGGGAGGAGTGGACAAACAGAAAACACAGACTCCAAGCCCTGTTCAGGTAAGAAGAGGTTGCCATCAGCCAGGACTTGGCCCAGAAATTGATGTCTAGCATTTTAGGGTGAATTGCAAAAGTCTTGAAAAACAAGGGTCAACAGTGGAAATGTTGAGTCTTTGCATAAACTTGACATATTTGTCAAGAAAAGTAAAAAAAAAACACAAACATCTGACAAAAAGATCCCAAAACCCTGAAGCAGCAAACTTTGTGAAAACCAAAATTTGTGTCAGTCTCAAAACTTTTGGCTAAGGGCTTGTTCACACGACTGTTTTGCGGGCTGTTTTTAACGGATCCGTTTTTCCACTTTTTGTTTCATTAGTGTTTCCGGTTCCGTTCCATTTTTCCATATGGCATATACAGTAATTACATAGAAAAAATTGGGCTGGGCATAACATTTTTAGTAGATGGTTCCTCAAAAACGGAACGGATCCGGAAGACATACGGAGTAAATGCCGTATGTGTTCCGTTTTTTTTTTTTACTTGAATGGAGCCACAGAACGTAATTTGCGTGCAATAATAGGACATGTTCTATCTTCGAACGGAAAAGAAAAACGGAAATACGGAAACGGAATGCATATGGAACACATTCCGTATTTTTTGGCGGAACCATTGAAATGAATGGTTACGTATACGGACCGTATACGGAACTCAAAAAACGGCCCGTATACGGAACACAAAAAACATTCGTGTGAACGAGCCCTAAGGCCCAAAACTTTTTTTTCCGTTTACGTTCCTTTTTTGCGTTCCATATACGGAACCATTCATTTCAATGGATCCTCAAAAAAAAAAACAGAAGGTACTCCGTTTCCATATTTCTGTTTTTCCGTTCAAAGATAGAACATGTCCTATTATTGTCTGCATAACGGACAAGGAGAGGACTGTTCTTTCAGGGGACAGCTGTTCCGTTCCGCAAAAAACGGAATGCACACGAACGTCATCCATATTTTTTGTGGACCGCAAAATACTGAAAAAGCCATACAGTAAGAGGCTTGTGCAAGAGGCCTAAGACTGTAGAGCCCAGCTGGGAGAACTGGCGCAGGGTCTGTGAAGCAAGTACTTACGTACTTGTTCTTTATTTCCGTAAGATCCCGGGGGAAAGTCTGGTTTCCATCTTAAGCCGGACAACCCCTTTAAAGGAGTTTTCTGGTAATTAAATATTGATGAACTCCCCTTTAATACATGACTGCGTACACCTGGCTAACAGGAATGTGTCGCTCTCTGATGGCTGCATTTCAGACCCCCACGATACTGCAGGATGGCCACCATGATGCCAGATGATAAGGCCATCAACTACAGGTCACATCTACTGTAATGTATTTTCTATATCATCAGCACTCGCGCTTCAGTGAGAAAACGCACCTTCAAGGCTGAGTCGCTGTCTGCGACTGAGGCTCCAACAAACTACATTTTTCTCATTTCTCCACCGCAGGTGTCCTGATGAAGGTGGCGGAGATCAGAATTATATTACAGAGGAACACAATGTCCTACAGCCGCAGCGTTCTCACCTTCAGCCCCTGCTTCACAGCTTGTAAGATAATTTCCACCACGGTTGTCGTCTTGCCAGTGCCAGGGGGCCCGTGAATAACAGCAACTTCTCTCTGGGTCAGGGAGAAAACGACAGCCTCCTTCTGTGAATTGTCCAAGGCCGGATTGAGAAATTCCAGAGGTCCTGAAGACATAAGAGAGAAGTGAGCGCCATGCAGAAAATAGAACAAGAGTTGGAAACTTTAAAGGGGTATCCAGGCTTAAAAAAAACAACACACAAGAGTCATACATCTGCTAGGTAGAATATTGGCAAATGTAGAATATGCAAAAATGTATCGATTTGTGTATTTTAGGCCTCATGCACATGACCGTATCTATTTTGCAGTCCACAAGTCGCTGATCTGCAAATTACAGATGCGATCTGTGGGCTGTCTGCATTTTATCTGTTTTCAATGGGTCCGTGATCAGCATTTTGCAGACATAGGTCATTTATTATCCAGAAATACGCCTATATTAGGCGGACCTCTGGCGCAGATTGTGGCGCTAAGGTTATTTGTGCCTCAATCTGTGACTTTTCCCTGCTCAAGCCAGTTTGACGTGGGCGGGGAAGGTCTGTCTCATTCATCATTTTGTATACCGGTTTTAGGCATAGAAAATGGTCTAAATGTAAGAAAGCTAGGAAGCTTTCTTATAACTAGACCGGCGCTGGATACGCCAAAGTTAATTTAGGGGCCGGCGCCTCTTCATAACTTCAGCGGATCCACCGCCAGATATAGGGGTTATTTAGGCTCCGTTCACACGTCCGTAGCGTGTTTTGCGGACAAGAATAGGACATGTTCTATTTTTTTTTCGGGAACGGAATTGCGGACCCGGAAGTGCAGGTGTCTTTAATGGGTCCACAATTCCATTCCGCAAAATGCGGAACGAAATTGCGGATGTGTAAATGGGGCCTAAGACTGGCATTTTAGACGCCCATAGTCTTTTTTGCAGAACAGACATACTTCTGCCCGTTTCCTGGACCTAACCGATGCTCACTGTACAGACCCTGAGCCGCCTGCCCTGACCTCTGGACTGTTTCATGGATTTGCACACCTGTCTGCCCTGACCTCAGCCTGTTTCCTAACTACCTGTATTGCCTGATCCCTCGGTGCATGCAAGGAGCATAATGGATGCTTTAAATACAGGATACGTTTTTTTCTCTTTATTTTTCTGTTTTTCTAATGTATCAGAAGAACGGAAAAATAAACATGATGTGAACCTGACCTACTATGTATGGAAGTGTCCCGATACACATAAGCCTTTTGCTCTCAGGATAAATAAGCCGCCACCAGAGATGTCTGGCATTGGCTTACTCTACTGCTCCCATTCAGAACACATGCATGCTCGGCCAACAGCCATCTACAGTGTATGGCCAGCTAAAGGTTAGATCTACACCACCACACAAATTTACATGTGAATCACAGCTTTGTGAGTATAATAAAAAATACCCACAGTGCGGATTTAACAGCAATTCGCAGACAATTCCGTGTTGTTATGTAACCCTAGCCTTAACTGCCTCCGGACCAAGTAACGCACGGATGCGTCCGGGAGGCGGTCGATTGATTCCTCCTGGACGCATCCGTGCGTCATCTCGCGAGACGCGAGATTTCCTGTGAACGCGCGCACACAGGCGCGCACGTTCACAGGATCGGAAGGTAAGCGAGTGGATCTCCAGCCTGCCAGCGGCGATCGTTCGCTGGCAGGCTGGAGATGCGATTTTTTTAACCCCTAACAGGTATGATAGACGCTGTTTTGATAACAGCGTCTAATATACCTGCTACCTGGTCCTCTGGTGGTCCCTTTTGCTTGGATCGACCACCAGAGGACACAGGTAGCTGTGTAAAGTAGCACCAAACACCACTACACTACACTACACCCCCCCCTGTCACTTATTAACCCCTTATTAACCCCTGATCACCCAATATAGACTCCCTGATCACCCCCCTGTCATTGATCACCCCCCTGTAAGGCTCCATTCAGACGTCCATATGATTTTTACGGATCCACGGATACATGGATCGGATCCGCAAAACACATACGGACGTCTGAATGGAGCCTTACAGGGGGGTGATCAATGACAGGGGGGTGAGTACCCCCTAATAGACTCCCTGATCACCCCCCTGTCATTGATCACCCCCCTGTGAGGCTCCATTCAGACATTTTTTTGGCCCAAGTTAGCGGACATTTTTATTATTTTTTTTCTTACAAAGTCTCATATTCCACTAACTTGTGTCAAAAAATAAAATCTCACATGGACGCACCATACCCCTCACGGAATCCAAATGCGTAAATTTTTTTAGACATTTATATTCCAACTTCTTCTCACGCTTTAGGGCCCCTAAACTGCCAGGGCAGTATAAATACCCCACATGTGACCCCATTTCGGAAAGAAGACACCCCAAGGTATTCCGTGAGGGGCATATTGAGTCCATGAAAGATTGAAATTTTTGTCCCAAGTTAGCGGAAAGGGAGACTTTGTGAGAAAATACCCCAAAAAATCAATTTCCGCTAACTTGTGCCAAAAAAAAAAAAATTCTATGAACTCGCCATGCCCCTCATTGAATACCTTGGGGTGTCTTCTTTCCAAAATGGGGTCACATGTGGGGTATTTATACTGCCCTGGCATTTTAGGGGCCCGAAAGCGTAAGAAGAAGTCTGGGATCCAAATGTCTAAAAATGCCCTCCTAAAAGGAATTTGGGCCCATTTGCCCACCTAGGCTGCTAAAAAGTGTCACACATCTGGTATCGCCGTACTCAGGAGAAGTTGGGGAATGTGTTTTGGTGTGTCATTTTACATATACCCATGCTGGGTGAGAGAAATATCTTGGTCAAATGCCAACTTTGTATAAAAAAAAATGGGAAATGTTGTCTTTTGCCAAGATATTTCTCTCACCCAGCATGGGTATATGTAAAATGACACCCCAAAACACATTCCCCAACTTCTCCTGAGTACGGCGATACCACATGTGTGACACTTTTTTGCAGCCTAGGTGGGCAAAGGGGCACACATTCCAAAGAGCACCTTTTGGATTTGACCGGTCATTTTTTACAGATTTTGATTTCAAACTACTTTGCACGCATTTGGGCCCCTAAAATGCCAGGGCAGTATAACTACCCCACAAGTGACCCCATTTTGGAAAGAAGACACCCCAAGGTATTTCGTGATGGGCATAGTGAGTTCATGGAAGTTTTTATTTTTTGTCACAAGTTAGTGGAATATGAGACTTTGTAAGAAAAAAAAAAATATAAAAAATCATCATTTTCCGCTAACTTGTGACAAAAAAAAGCGGAAATTCACATTTTTGTACCATAGTTTGTAAACGCTATAACTGTTACCCAAACCATTTTTTTTTTATCAAAGACATGTAGAACAATAAATTTTGAGAAAAATTTATATATGGATGTCGTTTTTTTAAAAAAAAAATTGCAACTGAAAGTGAAAAACGTTACATTTCGATTAATAACAAAAAATGTCAGCAGCAATGAAATACCACCAAATGAAAGCTCTATTAGTGAGAAGAAAAGGAGGTAAAATTCATTTGGGTGGTAAGTTGCATGACCGAGCAATAAACGGTGAAAGTAATGTAGTGCAGAAGTGTAAAAAGTGGCCTGGTCATTAAGGATTTGTCAGAATGATCAACCATATTAAACTAGGCATATTGCCTGGTAGGGTTGATCATGCTGATGAAAACAATGGAGGTCATTTATGACCAGATATACGCCACTTTTGCGGCATATATCTGAAAAAGATTTTGTAGCACGTCATGGAGATTGGGACTCTACAATCTTTCTCATCGTTTGGGACAACATTTCACCAATAGGGCTTGGGCAGGTATCAGCAAGGGTTTAGCCACTGAGAGGTAGGGTCGTCCCTTTCGGGGCGGGTGCTCTGGCTGTAGGCAGGGTGAGTTCCAGGGACATTGCAGGGACAGGAACGATGAGATCACAACTGTTATGATATACGTGTCATCAAACCGTGAGTAGGAAGTAGTAGTAGGAAGGCCCACCTCATGATACCCTGTCCGTATACCGACTCTGACTGTGGTGAATTATCAAGTGTAGTATAATCATTGTTTTATATACCAATAGGGGTTTTCAAATGTTTTTAGTTATAGTAATAAGAGTTATACTAATAAGGGAGGATATTTTGGTTGCTGTTGATTTATACTCCTTTAGAGATATTCATTGTATGTCTTCTATCTCTGTAGGTAGAATGGTTCCTGAGTTATCTGCTTTTAGTAATTTGTAAATGAGCTGTTTTGAGCACCAAGGGGCTGGCGGGAGCCCTCGGAGCTTCCTGAGCAGCGCAGATCTAGACTGTGCGCGTGCAGAGGATCCGACATAACACCAGAAAGGAGAGGTACCAAAGCCAGTGCCTCAGTTTCCAGGTGTAGTCTTGCGTCCAGGGTATAATTCTTAGTTTTCTGGAGAAGGGTCATTGATTCTGATTGCCTGATTGGAGTCGGGAAGGAATTTTTTCCCCCTAAACTGAGGAAAATTGGTATTTACCTCACAGGGGTTTTTTGCCTTCCTCTGCATCAACTTGCAGGATAACAGCCGAACTGGATGGACAGATGTCTTTTTTCAGCATTATAAACTATGTTACTATGTCCTCGGCGCATGCGCAGTCTGGATATGAACTGCTCGGGAAGCAGCAGCAGATGGAGTGTGCAAGCACCAAGTCACTGGGCCATGGTGCAGGTGCAAGAATACCAGGCCCCTGTCATTCAAGGGGGAAAGTCCAGAGCAGAGGGGCGTTACAAAACCGGTGCTTCAAGGGCTACGGCCGGTGTTCTGTCATTCTGGTGGACCTTATCGAGATGTGAGTCTCCGGAAATCCACCAATCAGCAGCCTCACACACAGTCACACTCCCCTGCAAATCCTCCAATCACTATCCTGCTGGTGCAAATGTAGGCAGGTCCTGGCGGAGGAGGACTGCATGCAGCTCAACCCGTCCTTTAAAGGCATCGCCTGGAACTCCCTCATGGCCATAGATATCGCCATGTCCATGAGTCTCGGCGTCTATGCCCACAGCACCTCATCTTGGGGCAGCGCCCGCTCCATTGTCAATCTCATCGGCATAACCAGCCACGGCTTCCCCTGGATCCTGGGCACAGTGATCTGCCTGTGGAAGAGCAGAGGAGACGCCCAGGACCCGCCCTGCAGGATAGTGGAGGCTGCTGATTGGTGGATTTCCGGAGACTCACATCTCGATAAGGTCCACCAAAATGACAGAACATCGGCCTCTTGGTGCTTGAATCAGCTCATTTGCATATTTCAAAAAAATATATAAAAAAAAAAAGCTGATATCTCAGAAATCGTTGAAAACAACAGAGATAACAAAGGGATCAGTTTAATCTGCATGAGCAACCCTACCAGGAAACATGTCTGGTTTAATAGGGTTGATCATGCTGACAGAGCCTATTCCAGTTACTCATCGGCTTCTGAATAATTTTTTCTTAAAGTAATATCTTACTTGATAGCCTAATGCTATTAGGTTGGGACAAACTGAAGAGGACATCTACTAAGTCACTTGCTGGTCCGCAGCGGTACTGACCCAAAGCAGTCAGAGCTCTGCAAAAAAGAAAAGAAAGCAACGTTACTTCACGTGATTGGATTTGCAGTAAAGTAAATGCCTTGTTTGGCGCCACATTAAAATACTACACTGCAGAATTTCATTCTGATATATTGTAAGGGTACTTTGACACTTGCGGCAGATGATTCCGGCAGGCAGTTCCGTCGACGGAACTGCCTGCCGGATCCGTCAATCTGGACACAAACTGATGGCATTTGTCAGACGGATCCGTCTGACAAATGCAGTGAAATAACAGATCCGTCTCTGCGGTGTCATCCGGAAAAACGGATCCGGTATTAATTTTTTTTTGCATTCTTAAAGGTCTGTGCATGCGCAGACTGGAAAGCCGGATCCGTTTTGCCGGAACACTTAATGCCGGATCCAGCACTAATACATTTTAATGGAAATTATTGCCGGATCCGGCATTCCGGCAAGTGTTCAGTATTTTTGGCTGGAGAGAAAACTGCAGCGTGCTGCGATATTTTCTCTGTCCAAAAAAACGTAAGAGGGACTAAACTGATTCATCCTGATGTAAACTGAACGGAATGCTCTCCGTTCAGAATGCATTAGGGTAAAACTGATCAGTTTTTTCTGGTATTGAGCTCCTGTGACGGAACTCAATGCCGGAAAAGAAAAACGCTAGTGTGAAAGTACCCTACGCTGGACTCAATAGCAGGCCGCGACGAGAACGAGCCTCCCTAGCATCGCCGCCACACAGTTAATACTACGTTATTTAGAGGCAAAGTCAAACTTTGGAGGATGTTTTAAGAATTGCCCGTTTTCTTACTGTTTGATTCTTTTATAGGTGACATCATTGGCTAATTTCAGAAGCCTGTAGGTGGCTTCGCTGCCCAGATTTAACGAATCCCCCTGAACTTCATCAAAGGCCACAGTGATAGTCTTCTGTGTAATGCCAGACACGATCCCTGTGGAGATGGCTTCCTTTGGCGCACTGGAGTCATAGAGTCCTACAATGTCACCTGCAAACAAGAACAGGGAATCATTGGAACCGGGTGTTTACAAGCCGAAATTCATGAAGAAGCCCCCGGCTCCATAGAGCGCTCCAGTCTAATACCGCCACCTGCTGCTACCAAATATCGGACACAGGGTGGACGGTGGCACCTTACAACCAGAGGAAAACACCATGACCGCCTTCACTAACGGCTGCCACTATTACAAACTCAAAACCAGATTTTCAGCACCGCCTGACTTACCCCTTTAGAGAGGATGGGCCCTAAATGACGCTAATCATTTTGTAGACATCAGGTTTAATCGCCCTGATTTTTTTTATTTCTCGGGCGACCAAAACACATTTTGCTGCATTTTTTCACATAGGGCTGTTTAATACGACTTTTATGGATTTTAGTAAAGAATAAAATAGTGCATAGTTCTTAACGCTTACTGCAAGTTTAAAGGCGCACTTAGGTATTTTTTAAAAACTTAATATTTGTGGAAAGTATATTTTATTTTATTTTTTTTATCGTTTTTCTTTTTCAGTTCCTGCTCTGCATTGCACGATGTGGGAATGTGGGATAGGTAAGTATTCAAACTAAGAGGTCATCACTATGTATGGGGACACTTACAGGGCCTCACCATATGGAGAGCACTTATGGGAGCCTCATTCTGTGTGTGGGGGACACTTATGGGGGCCTCATACTGTGTGTGGGGGACACTTATGGGGGCCTCATACTGTGTGTGGGGGACACTTATGGGAGCCTCATAGTGTGGGGGACACTTATGGGGGCCTCATACTGTGTGTGGGGGACACTTATGGGAGCCTCATAGTGTGGGGGACACTTATGGGGGCCTCATAGTGTGGGGGACACTTATGGGAGCCCCATAGTGTGGGGGACACTTATGGGAGCCCCATAGTGTGGGGGACACTTATGGGAGCCCCATAGTGTGGGGGACACTTATGGGAGCCCCATAGTGTGGGGGACACTTATGGGAGCCTCATAGTGTGGGGGACACTTATGGGGGCCTCATACTGTGGGGGACACTTATTAGGGCCTCATACTGTGTGGGGGGCATTTATTAAAGTCTTACACTGTGTGGGGGGCACTTTTGGGGGCCTCATACTGTGTGGTGGGCACTTAAGGGGCTTTATAATGTATAGGGGTATCCTTCTGTGTGTGGGGGACACTTATGGGGGCCTCATACTGTGTGTGGGGGACACTTATGGGGGCCTCATACTGTGTGTGGGGGACACTTATGGGGGCCTCATACTGTGTGTGGGGGACACTTATTAGGGCCTCATACTGTGTGGGGGGCATTTATTAAAGTCTTACACTAGGTGGGGGGCACTTTTGGGGGCCTCATACTGTGTGGTAGGCACTTATGGGAGAATCATACTATGGGGGGGCACTTAAGTGGCTTTATAATGTATAGGGATATCCTTCTGTGTGTGTGGGCCACTTATGGGAAGTTTCTACTGGGAAGAAACCACAGTAGAAACATTCAATTGTATGGGGGGCATCAAGCTTCATCGGGGGCACTAAGGGGCCATTCTGATACTGTTGGCACTTTAAGGGGGTTTTCTTACTATTTATGGGCACAGTTATTGTGTGAGGCCACAAAGGGGGCAGGGCAAGATTGGGCATGTATGGATAGGCACTGGGTTAAGTTAAAGGTGTGGCTTAGTGTCAAAATATTTGTCCCTCCTTGGGCTTTTCACTAGTCGGAGGTACGCTCGCTCATACAGTGTGAAATGCTATTTTCAGATGAATTATGTGCATCTGAGAAGAGATATATAAAACAGTCACACGACCGATACCTGAGCCAAAGCGGTTAGTAGGCAGCACCGCCTCGGTGTCGTACTTCCGCGGTGTGAAGGTCACGAGCAGGCGTCCATACAGCCCCGTTCTCTGGTTTGCTACCTGCAGCTTCAGTAGGCAGACTCCTTTCCGCTGTAATTCCTTTAAGGACACATTCTCCTGCCAGGCTCTGCAAAAAAAGGATAACATGGGCTTAGTGGGCAGTGACTGTGACAACCGCTGCAACAGGCAGCTCCACCCACAGAGGCCTAGGTGGACATATCAGCCCTGACTTTGGGCTAGATGAGCAGCTACACGTCATGGCCATAGACAACAGAGACCATATGAGTGCTGCAGACACAAGATTGAGTCTGATTAGTAAACTGCATCACTCCTTGCGACGGACCACATAAGCCCCCGCGATGGACTGCGATATTCTCGGGACCGCCTGCAACGTCCCGGGTGACGGGCTGCAACAGCCTCTGCGATGGACTACAATATTCTCGGGACTGCCTGCAACGTCCCGGGCGATGGGCTGCAACGTCCCCAACGGACCGCATCAACCCCCGCAATGGACTATGATATTCTCGGGACCGCCTGCAACATCCCCAACGGACCACATCAGCCTCCGCGATGGACTACAATATTCTCGGGACCACCTGCAACATCCCCAACGGACCACATTAACCCCCGCAATGGACTGAGATATTCTCGGTGACCCCCTGCAAAGTCCCCGGCGACAAGATCATGCATCTTTGACAGCTGCTCCATTATTAACAAGATGGGGAGTTACTAAGGAGTACCCCGCCTTTTAAAAGCTTGGGGGCAGAGCTGTAATAATCTGCCATTCTGGTGTCTGGGAAAGCTGTGTGACCACCTCAGATGTAATGGACGCCATATTACTCGGTACTCAGCTTTCCCAGGAACAGATAGAGGGACAGAGAATGGCTGATTTGTTGGGGATTCCTTTCAGGGCACAGTAAGACACGGGCAGTGACCTCCATGCTTCCCTGTACCTGGCCTCTTCTATTTCGGCCTCTCTTTCCTCTTGCAAAAGTTCAAGCTGAGTTTTGACAAATTCCTCCATGACATGAATTCCGTTCCCGGAGATAAGTCTGTGCAGTCTCCTCAGCTGTCATGCCCTGTCCGGTGTTACCGTTCTCACTCCCCCCGGGAACTTCCTGTTTAGGCGGAACTAACGCTTTGTCACTGTTTACTGGGGGAAACATTTGTCGAGCGCACGCGTGCAGGGGATCGGTGCTGAAGGGTGAAGGGAAGGAGACACGTGATGGCTCTCGCCTGCTGCGGGCGGCTGCTGAGGAGTGCGGCGTCCGGGGGATGTGTGCGGGCTCCTGCTGCAGGTGAGGGGCCCCGGAGGGCTGACATTCACAGGAAGCCCGGGGTCATCAGGCACCTCAGCTGGGTGACACAAGGGATATCTATCTATCTGCCTGGGTTTCTGGTGGTAATGTATTATTGCAGGCTCGTGACTTGTGGTGTCAAACTGCAACTCCCAGCATGCTTTGATTATTGTTAGCTGAGCATGTTGGGAGTTGTAGTGTAACGCAGCCTCGGGTTGTCAGAGTTGTCACTCAGGAGTTCATTGCTGTAGTTTTTTTTCCATTCAGAAAGTGACTACAGCTTCTGCAGCCGGTATAACAATGTAATGTAGAGGTCACCCAGCTTTCCTGGATACTGATGTCTGTCTAGATTATTCCGTCACTGCTCCTGACATGTCGGTTTTAGTAACTACCTGCATTCCCCATGTAATCACTGTTCTGGAGCCTCTATTGTTATGACTCTATGATGTTCTATCCCTTTATTATTCCTGCTAGTTATGAATGAATTACTAGTAGTTTGCGGTGAAGGTCCAGCTGGGTGTTACCATGTTGGGGGGGGGGGGGTTGTCCCTGTACAGTCTGACTCCGGTAGCTCTGATTGGATAATGTCAGACTTTGCAGGGACAACCCCCCCCCCCCCAAACTGGTAACACCCTTCTGGACCTTCACCGCAAACTGCTAGTAATTCAATACAATTTCTAGAAGGGATAATAAAGGAACTGCATATCATCCAGTCCTAAATAGAAGCTCCAGAATTATTACATGGGGGATGCAAGTAGTTACTAAAACAGACATGTCAGGAAAAGGGGTGCCTCCTTGAAGGGTTCGTCCTAAGCATGGGTAGACTTCACTGCGCACTGGTGCTGCCAGCGCCTCTTCAGGGGAAATGTGGTTTCTCTTCCGTCTCATTGGGGGACACCTGCTGCCGCTAGGAGCCGGACACTAAGCGCACAGTGTAAGCTCCTCCCCTTCAGCTATATCCTTCCTGCAGGGACCAGGCTTATCAGTTTTTTTTTTTTTAGCTTAGTGTCTGTAGGAGGCAGACCTCCCGGTGTTGCAGGTCTGCTGTGTTTTTATTTTTATTTTTTTCTAGCGGGAGTTTCAGGCAGTCCTAAAAACTTCCTGCACTCCCACCCAGGAGACGGGAGACCAGGGGGGCCCCCCAAGCCAGAGACGGAGGGCCGGCGCCTGTGGTTTCCTCGCTCCCACGCCGGCAGCTGAGCAGAGGGAGAGTGATCCTGGTTTTGACTCCCAATCATTGACGGGAAAACATTGATGTGTGAATGAGGCTTAACACATGGTGGCGCCACCAGATCACGGGCGGACAACCTCTATAAATTCGCCCTGTCACCTCCTTCTACCCCGCACTATCAGTCCCTTATAACAGTGCACTTACATTATGACGTTTGTATGGAAATGTCTTTTAATTTATTTTATTTTTTTTGCTGTTCGAACCCCCCTAAAAAAAAAAAGTACAATACGTGCGTGATCATTAAAGGGGTTTTCTGGGATTTTCATATTGATGACCTATCCACAGTGAGAGTCTGACTCCCAGCACCCCCTTCCCCCATGTTTTTTTGAAGAGGCTGGGTGCTCTCCCTCGACCAGTGATGTTGCATTCAGCAGTCACGCGGCCTGTGTGCAGCTCGTTCCCTTTCAAGTAAATGGGACTGAGCTGCAGTACCAAGCACAGCCACTGTGCAATGGACGGCGCTGTGCTTGGTGAGCTGTGAGGAGGCCATAGCTTCCTCATACAGCTGCTCGGCAGGGGTGCTGGCAGCTGGACCCACCGATCTGGAGGATAGGCTTCAATATTAAAATCCTGCAAAACCCCTCCTACTAACAATACTTCACAGCATAAACGCTCGTGTACACGAATATATATTTTTTTGTGTCCGTTCTCTATTTTGCGGAACCATTCACCTCAATAGGGCCGCAAAATACAGAAATAGCTCCGTGTAATTTCCTATGATATCTGTACTGGGGGATTGCTAGTTCTGTAATTTCCTATGATATCTGTACTGGGGGATTGCTAGTTCTGTAATTTCCTATGATATCTGTACTGGGGGATTGCTAGTTCTGTAATTTCCTATGATATCTGTACTGGGGGATTGCTAGTCCTGTAATTTCCTATGATATCTGTACTGGGGGATTGCTAGTCCTGTAATTTCCTCTGCTATCATCTGTCCTGTGCTTTTAGCCTTATCCGCGTTGTACACTACGAGGACAGCGGTTATCTCTGCGCACTTCTCTGTCTGGCTCTGGACGGAGTCCTGCCGATAAGGAGTCCTCCGCACACGGCCACGTCCTTATCTCCTGCTATTCTTGGACTGGGAAGAACCCCGGATGACCTGTCTGCGTCCCAGTCTCTGCTTCCTTATGGAGTAATCCGTCCCAGTTATTACCGCGCTGTACAGGGAAGAGCAGCCGCCCCGCTGATGCTGAAAAGAGAACTGAGATGGCGGTGTTCTTCCTGGGTATCGGTGGGCGGTGGACTGTTGGCGCCGGATGCATCTGTATAATTTGCAATCATTATGGTGTCCCTGTCTCAGAGATGGGAAATATATGTGGCTATTCCTGCATTCTTAAAGGGGTTCTCTCCCCTTTAGCGGCTAATTGATGTGGGTCCTACCAATGGAAAATGCACCTGTCTCCAGAATATGGGTCCCCGACTCCGGTCCCAGGCAGAGAGTGAATGGAGCGGTAGCCACGCATGTGGACAACTCTCTCCATTGACTTCTATGGGAGCCACAGAGCACAGCCAAGGACACTGTTTTGGCAAGTTTGCATAGAAGTGAATAGAGTGCGCCCCGCACCTGCACCACCACCTCTCCATTCATTCTTTGCCCAGATGTGACAGCCAACGGCAGGACAGGGGACCCCCGCTCTAGTTGATGGGTGTGGAACCTGCATCTATCAGTCGTCTATAGCCGACCCTGTGAATATACCATAAATGTGTAAAATGGGGATACCCCTTTGAAGGGCATCTGTCAGCAGATTTGTCCCTATGACACTGGCTGACCTGTTACATGTGCGCTTGGCAGCTGAAGGCATCTGTGTTGGTCCCATGTTCATATGTGCCCGCATTGCTGAGGAAAATGAAGTTTATGTATATGCAAATGAGCCTCTAGGAGCAATGGGGGCGTTGCCATTACACCTAGAGGCTCTGCTCTCTCTGCAACTGCCGCACCTTCTGCAGTTTGACAGGACCAGGCAGTGAAAACGTCATCCCCTCTGGTCCTGTAAATCACAGTGCAGAGGGTGCGGCAGTTACAGAGAGCCGAGCCTCTAGGTGTAATGGCAACGCCCCCGTTGCTCCTAGAAGCTCATTTGCATATAATCATCATTTTACTCAGCAGTGCGGGCACATTCTCTGAGCTAGATAAAGGGGTTGTCCGCTATTAGAAAAACCTGGGTGCTTTCTTCCAAAAACAGCACCACCTCTGTCCACAGGTTGTGTGCAGTATTGCAGCTCTGCGCCGTGGACACCAGTGCAGCTGAGCTGGAATACCACACACAACCCACGGACAGGGGTGTTGCTGTACGGTATTTGAACGAAACCCTTTTTACAACCCCTTTAAGTAATTGTTTTCTTTATTCAGGTTTCCAGTCTCGGTGCTTCTGGATTATCAGGCAGATTACCGGACTATTGGTTGGCTGTCTTTCATGTCGCTCTATGGCTTCTTATCTTCTGTCTTCTCCTTTTCAGCCTTGCTGCTCCAGCCGCCCCTCCGGTGTCAGAGTTCAGCTCTGCAGCCGAGGTAAGTGTCATTTCTTCCTCCTTCAGGGATTTTCTTGGACTGAGCCATATCCGCTGCCAGTGAGGGGGGGACTAATTTAGTGCGGGCATAGTGACACTTGGAGCAGGATTCTCATCATTGCTGGTCTCATGAAGCTTTAAAGGGGTTGGCCCATCTCACACATTGGTGGGATATCGCTAGGATAAGCGACCATTGTCAGATTGTTGTGAGTCTCCCCTCTAAGACCCGCACCTATCTCTAGAACAGGGTCCCCAAAGTGATCAATGGTGCATCGCACAAATAAGGCCACCCCCATTTCTGCGGGAGTGCCGAAAATAGCCGGGCACCAGCTCGCTAATTCCCATAGAAGTAAATGGAGAGCATTCATGTTTTTGGGGTCAATGCCACTTGTATATGAAGGAAGCCTTAAAGGGGTATTCACATCTGAGACAATGGGGGCATATGGCCAGGTGCAGGTTCCACCCCTGGGACTTGCACCTATTTCAAGAACAGAGCAGGGAAGGTGGTGGCTGGAGGATCCCAGCCACCACCATGCACTCTCTCCATAGAAGTGAATAGGAGCGCATGACCGGCCGCCACTCCCATTCACTTCTATGGAGCCGACGGAAATAGCTGAGCCAGCGCTCGGCTGTTTTCGGCTACCCCATAGAAATGAACGGAGGACGAATGCGCAGAGCGCCCTCCACCATTTTCTGGGCTCCGTACTCTGTGTAGGTGCTGGTCCCAGAGGTGGGACCAGTACCTATCAGACAATCCTAGCGATATGCCCCCATTGTCTGAGATGGGGAAAACCCCTTTAAAGGGAGTCTGTCAGCACTTTTGACCATGTCATACCGCTGACTACCCTGGGTGAGGCTACAGCTGTCACTCAGCCAAGGGGAGGCATGGTACAGAGAGGACAGACAGGACAGACTGTGGTAATGGAGACCACATACAAGTGCTGCTGCTCATCAGCCGCATCCCTACCCTCCTCTCTGTACTTCATGTCTCCTCATGATCTCCATTCCCACAGTGATTCAGCTGAATATCTTATCATCTGTATTCGGGATCATAATCCCTGACAAGCAGAGCAGAGAGGAGGATGAGGCACAGCATATGAGGGGGGGCAGTTTTTAGTTTCGGATAACCCCTTTTAACTCCTGGAGAACCCCTTTAAGGCCCCTTTCACACGAGCGAGTTTTCCGCGAGGGTGCAATGCGTGACGTGAACGTATAGCACCCGCACTGAATCCGGACCCAATTATTTCAATAGGGCTGTGTACATGAGCGGACCTGCAGCAAGTAAGTTTATTTCTATATATCATTACTTGTGCTTTGCGTGAAAATCGCAGCATGTTCTATATTCTGCGTTTTTCACGCAACGCTGGGCCAATAGAAGTGAATGGGGCAGCGTGAAAAAAACGCATTGCATCCGCAAGCAAGTGCGGATACGATGCAAATTTCACGGATGGTTGCTAAGAGATGTTGTTAGTAAACATTCATTTTTTTATCACGCGCGTGCAAAACGCATTAAAACGCATTGTATTAGAGTGGAAAAAACTGAACAACGTAACGCAATCGCAGACAAAACTCACTGAACTTGCTTGCAGAATCTCGTGATTTTCTAGGAACGCATCCGAACCTAATCCGTGACGTTTGTCTGCAAGGGGCCTAAGAGTGAAGTTCCTGGGCACTGGCATGAGCAGAACCTCGCAGAATAAAAGTTCATCATCTCACTACTCCTGATGAGAAAAGCTAAAAAAAATTTAAAATAAAAGTTTGTCCTGCTCTCGCCAGCACCTATCTAGTGCTGTCAGCAGTTTAGCATGGTCCAAACTTCTGACAGGCTCCCTTTAATCTGCAGCAATTATGGAAACAGCTGGGACAATGTGGCCTGTTCACCATGCAGTTTGTACTACACTGAGACCACCGCAAGGTGAAGCCATAATTGTCTGTCTGTGATATCTTCTCTTCTTTTTTATCTGCTTTGGACCAGTAATGTTTTGTATGCTTTTGTGCGATATTTGTGCTAATGAACGCGGTGATTTTCAGCTATGTCCCAAAGACGTCTCTATCTGAACCACCTTGGCCCAAGATCAAACTCCCAGATGCCGTTGAAGAAGCAGAGGAGCACAGAGGTGAGCTCAAGGGGCATTCTTAGAAATCGCCATGTTTCTGACTCTGCTAGGTCCTAAATCTTCTGCTGAGTAGTCTCGGAATATTCTATATTGGGAACGTTATTGGTGGTGGCTGTGTGATTGGCGGCAGGGGATTTGGACCTCTGCATCATAAAAACACTTATAAAGATATATTATGAATTTAATCTTGACCAAATGAAATGTTATGATTGCATTTTACTTATTTTGGGCAAAAAATATCATTTTTTGAATCGGTCTTGTACTAGAAATGTTCAGCCATATCTGAGATGCAAGGGTTAAAAATCAAGCTGTTTGCAGCTGTTTTTGTTTAGAATCCTGTGATTTGGCTCAAATAAGTGTTTACTAGGTCAGATGATAAGAGCTACACATGATGGCTCTTATCTCTGATCTCCTGACCTAGCTATAATGAGATGTTTGAGGTCAGGAGATAAGAGATAACAGCTCCACATAAGGCTACTTTCACACTAGCGTTCGTCGGTCCGCTCGTGAGCTCCGTTTGAAGGGGCTCACGAGCGGACCCGAACGCAGCCGTCCAGCCCTGATGCAGTCTGAATGGAGGCGGATCCGCTCAGACTGCATCAGTCTGGCGGCGTTCAGCCTCCGCTTCGCTCGCCTCCGCACGGACAGGCGGACAGCTGAACGCTGCTTGCAGCGTTCAGGTGTCCGCCTGGCCGTGCGGAGGCGTGCGGATCCGTCCAGACTTACAATGTAAGTCAATGGGGACGGATCCGTTTGAAGATGCCACAATATGGCTCAATCTTCAGGCGGATCCGTCCCCCATTGACTTTACATTGAAAGTCTGGACGGATCCGTACGAGGCTATTTTCACACTTAGCTGTTATATGCTAAAATAATGCAGACGGATCCGTTCTGAACGGAGCCTCCGTCTGCATTATTATGATCGGATCCGTTCAGAACGGATCCGATCGAACGCTAGTGTGAAAGTAGCCTAAGCCGTTAGATGAGGGGATTGAAAGAAGCCGTTTGCAAAAACATAGATTTTTAACCTTTGTATCTCAGAAACGGCTAAACATTGTTAATAAAGACTAAATAAAAAAATATATTTTTAGCACAAAATGAGTAAAATGCAGTCATAAAAAATTACCCTGAAGGTGTCCATAGCCTTCAGTGTTTGTTTTTTGTGTGTGTTTTTTATATATATATATATATGAAAAAAAAGTCCAGCGGGAGCGCCATCCGGGGTGTGGGTGCAAAGTCCAATGAAGGGTAGCGGCAATACCCAATAGGTATAAAGGACGAAAAAGTGGGACTGCACTCCTGAGTAGTTAAAGCAAAAACTTTTATTCACCCATAGTGTGGCAAACTTGCCACACTATGGGTGAATAAAAGTCTTTGCTTTCACTACTCAGGAGTGCAGTCCCACTTTTTCGTTATATATTTTATTTTTGCCTATAGGATATAAAAATTACAGCTGTTAATCTGGACTGAAAATCCACACCAATAAACAGAGAGCAACCAAAATCCTGCATCAAATAAGCCAAATCCTGTATCAAGGTATGTGTCATCTTCTTACCAGTGACTGTATTTGTCAGTTATAACCTCCCTTCTGACCCTCAGCTGTGTCATGTGACCAGCACTCTGATCTCCAACTGACACAGGACAGGAAGTCATTTGCTTCTCTATTCATTCCTATGAGACTGACATTGAGGCTCCCGTAGGAAACCACAGAGAAACTGACTTCCTGTCCACACATAATGCTGTTATTTGAAAAGTCAGAGTGCTGGTCACATGACACAGCTGAGGATCAGAAGCGAGGTTATAACACACAAATAAAGTCACTGGTAAGTAGATTACCTTCACTACAGATTACATCATGTACCTTTTTGCGGGAGTGCCTCTTTTAGTACTAGCATTGGGAAGCAGGCCCTGTTCCTATGACTGGGTCCCTTTAAATCAAACTGTCCTTCTACATAATTACAATGTCTGGTCTATGGCAGCCTGCAATAGGATTTGTATACAGCTCCAAGGTGATGACATTGGAAACAACCGCAGGGCTATAGGACGGCGACCTTGTTGATCCCCACCATGTTAGTATTTAGAGAGGCCGTTAACATGCTGATATAAGAGCACAACCAGACGGCTTTACGTCATTCTCCCGCTCCACTGACCTCTCCGCTGTTTATGCCGCTGGAAAGGTCGATGAAGGTTTTAAAGCTCGTCATCTCGGCGACAGTGTGTCCCCTCTAATATTTGTTGTTCCTGTCTTTTTTTTTTTTAACCATTCTTCTCATTCTTTCAGAGCTCGTTACTAAAGTAAACGGCCTCATCGCCACGGGACAGTTTGGTCGTCTCTTTGCTGTCATCCACTTTGCAAGTAAACAATGGAAAGTAACGAACGAGGACCTTGTTCTAATTAACTACTCTGTGGACGCGCAGTGTGGAGAGAGGATTCGGCTGGAAAAAGTGCGTGTTTTCAGATACATATGGTAGCGCCGTACCTACAGACATATGTATAATAAAATGTGACTGCTGTTAAAGGGGCTTTTCGTGATTCACATATTGATGACCTATCCGCAGGATCATGGGGGGGGGGTTCTGACACCCAGCACCTTCCGCCAGTCAGCTGTTTGAAAAGTCTGCAATGCCCTTGTGACGTCCTAGGTCAGTGATGTCATGTTCATTGGTCACATGACATAGGTGCCGCTCAGACCCATTCAAGTGAACAGAGCTTAGCCCCGCCCAGGCCATTGATACTAGTCGTGACGTCACTGGGCCTGCGGTAAACAGCGAGAAGGCCGCGGCGCTACTGCCAGCGCCGCTGCCTTCTCAAACAGCTGATCGGCAGGGGTCCCGGGTGTCGGACCCCCGCCGATCAGATGCTGATGATCTATCCAGAGGATAGGTAATCAGTTTACAAAAAAACTGCAGAACCCCTTTAACCCTTAGGCCCTTTAAATATGGCACCTGCTCGCATGTGCAGCTGGCGCCATAGCTGATGGGTCTCTGCTGTTTCAGACAGGAATGATGGGTCTCGCTGTGCTGCCATATTAAATGGTGGCATTCGAAAGTACAACTTGTCCCGCAAAAAACAAGCCATCATACAGCTATGTGAACGGAAAAATTAAAACGTTATGACTCCGGGAAGACAGTGAAGAAAAATGTAAACACAAAAACTAATAACCCTCCATTATCCAAGGGGTTGTCTGGTTTTCTATATTGATGACCTATTCTCGGTGGGGGTCTGACTCCTGACACCCCTGTTGATCAGCTGTTTGCAGAGAACGCAGTGCTCACGGGTTGTGTCTGCACAGCTCACAGCGCTCAAGGCGGCCCGACTGCGCAGGCGCAACCCTTATGGGTTGAAACTGAGCTAGGATCACCTGCCCAATGTATAGCATGCGATCCCGGAAGTGCCCGCAACGGAATTGGACCCGGAACACAGTAAGGGAATATACATCAGCATAAGTCGCTTCAGGACTCCATTGCTCGCCGGGCACCTAGCTCATGATGCACTTGGTATGGACCTGCCCTGATACTGTATAAGATAGTTTGCACTTACTATATACATATTGCAGATCAGTCTCATTGGTGGCAAGCCCAGCGTGTCCCTGCCAATTGGCACATCTCAAAATGAATCAAAAGCTGGGCTGGCACTGTGCCTATACCGAGAATTGGAAAAGCAGCTTGGCGGAAATTAGTTCATGGCATCCTCCATCCCGACCTGCATTAAAAATCCAATTTCTTTAAAGGGACACTGACAGGCCCAATTAGCATATTGAGTTATATATATCACAGTACAGGTCATATAAAGTGTGAACAGTGTCTGGCGCATGAGGCAGAGGCTCGGGGACGCAGGCAGGGTGTGTACGCAGGCGCGATCTAACCACGGCGGGGCGCAGGCGCAGAAGATTGCACACGAACGATGCCAGGAGGATTCGATTGCCCATGCGCAGGATCGAGACCTGGAGAGTTGTAGCCGCCGCCCAGCCACGTGAATATTGATGAGCTGGGCGGGGCTTCATAACGGCATTTGGGAGCGGCTGGCTGGGCACATTTTCAGATGAAACGCCGCCCCTTGGGCAGATTGGAGACCGGACAAGCAGGTTATAAAACTTTATATTTCCGTATTTATAAGGTGGGCAGGGGGGATACTTACATGATTCTAATACACTTTATATGACCTGTACTGTGATATATATAACTCAATATGCTAATTGGGCCTGTCAGTGTCCCTTTAAGTGATTATTATGCTGAGGCATAATAACTTTTTTAAGGCTCTGGACACCTTCAGGCAGTTTTGTTATGATTGCATTTTACTCATTTTTGGGCTAAAATTGGGCTCAAGCTGTTTTGGAGTTACAGGGGTTAAAAATTAGTCTGTATCACTTCTCAGTTCCATTATACACTGGTTATAGCTAAACTGCTTATCAAACTGATAAGAATATGGATTAAATAAGTGTTTGAGGTCAGGAGCTCAGAGATTAGGCTTCACATGAGACTGATACTCTGCAAAGAGACTATTTTTATTTTTTTTAACCCCTCTATCTCAACAATGGCTGACATTTTTGAATAAAGACCATTTGAAAATATTATTATTAGCCCAAAATGAGTGACATTCGATCATACAAAACAAAATAGCCCTGAAGTTGTACATGGCCTTTAGTAGTAAACCTAAGTGTTGGACTTTTCGCTTCCCCGGGAAGTTAATTGTCTCATTAGATTATGTAAATCTTATTACGGCTGATCTATCATCATCAGTTTGAATCTTTAGTCTATTTCTGCTTCTTCTCTAGGTTTTGATGGTTGGCAGTCATAATTTTACATTGGTAGGAAAGCCTCTCCTTGGGTAAGTCCTTTTTTCTATGTGTATATGGTTTTCCAATGGACTCCTAGTTTAAGATGCGTGCAGACAGGTCCTCTTTACACCTAATGGCTCTCTTTCAAGTAAATGTGTGCATTCCCCCAGAAATAATAGTTCTGGAGCACTTTGTACATTGTGCTGTTCCTCTGTTATTCCTTCTGGAACTGTGTAAATAAATTGACAACCAAGCGTCGCCCTTGCCAATTGGGTATGTCTCTTTACAGCCCGACACCGTTCGCTCTGACTGGACATGACCGCCGTGCATAAGGTCACATCCAGTTGACAAGGGGGATAGCAACACCCCAGTTTGTGTACACTTCATTTCCAGGAGGGGGTAGCAGAGGAACTTAACCACAAAGAGCTATATAAAAATGGATGGAAAAATCTTCTTTCGCACTAAATCGTCTCAAGAATTTCTGATCTCTTAAAAGGGTATTCCCATCGCAGAAAATGGGGGCATATCGCTAGGATATGCCCCCCATTTTCTAAGCGGTGCGAGTCCCTCCCCTGGGACCCACACCTACGCCGAGAACAGAGAGGGTAGATTGGTGGCTGGAGGACCCCGGGATTCCTGGTGCTCGGCTATTTTCGCGGCCGCGTAGAAATGATCGGAGGGCAGCTGCACATGCGCCGTGCGCCCTCCGCCACATTCCCCGCTTCGTTCTCAGTGTAGGAGACCCGCACCTCTCGGACAATGGGGGCATATCCTAGCGATATACCCCCCCCATTGTCTCTGATGGGAATACCCCTTTAAGTTATTTTATAAATGGGGGCTAACAGCTCCGTCCTGAGCTCGGGCTTTAGAGTTGACAGTGTTTTTGTGACTCTCCTGCAGGAAGGATTTGGTTAGAGTGGAAGCAACAGTGATTGAAAAAACAGAGTCGTATCCAAAGATTAGCATGAAGTTCTGGAGACGACACCGGCACCAGAAGATGAAAAGTAAGTTGTATATGATCTAAGGAGCTCGCCGTGCGCTTTATGGCAGCTGCAAATAATTGGGAGTCCATTTACAGAGAATTGTGATAAATTATTACAGTGTCCGGGAGGTGGTGGAGTACGACCTCAGATACCTGGGGAGGTGCATACAGGGCCTTATCTGTATGTATAGTAATGCCCCACTACAATGCCCGATACTCCGGCAGGACAACTGCTGAAGGATAACTGCATCCATCATTTCTTGTTTGCACCAGCCTATTACACAGTGAATGTGAGGAGCAACTACTACTGCAGCCATCCCCCCCCCCCCCCTTCATTTAGTTCTCCTGATTATCGGCAGCACATCCCTGACTACACAGAGACGTGCTGCCGATAATCCAGAATCTTTCATCCTGATGAAGGATGCCCCTATCAGTTGATCGGCTGCACTATTGTACGGTAAGTGTCCTATGAGTGCTTGTTCCCAATAATTGGCCCAAAAACCATCAGTCTAATAGCCTCCAGTAGTACAGTAGAGCTGTCATTCAAGGGATTGTCCAAGTTCAACTTAAAGGGGTAGTCTTATTTCAGCAAATGACATTTATGGGTGTAGAGAAAGTTACTACAAGGCACTTACTAATGTATTGTGATTGTCCATATTGCCTCCCTTGCTGGCTAGATTCATTTTTCCTATCAAATTGGTTGCAACCACTCTGCAGTCCAGCAGTGGTGGTTGTGCTTGCACTTTATAGGAAATAAAACAAGTACGACCACCGCTGCTGGATTACAGGGTGGTCGTAACCCCTAGAGATGAGCAGTGTATAATGTGATGGAAAAAATGAATCCAGCCAGGCAATATGGACAATCGCAATACATTAGTAAGTGCCTTGTATTAACTTTATCTACGTAATAAATGTCATTTGCTGAAATGACACGACCCTTTTAACGGGAAATTTGTTATCAGAAAATGACCTATTGGTTAAACCACATTTCTTAACCCCTTCAAGACCAAGACCATTTTTTTTATTTATTTTTTTTCTTCCTCACATTCTAAGAGCCATAACTTTTTGAACTTTCTGCTCACATAGCCAGATGAGGGCGTTTTTTTGTTTTTGTTTTTTTGCGGGACAAGTTTTAACGGCAGCCGTTTAATTTATCATGTCTTGTATTGTAAAACGGGACAAAATTTGAAAGTGGAAAAAACAGTTCTAAGGTTTTGGGGTTTTTACATTACGGCATTCACTGTGCACTAAAAATGACATGACGCCTTCATTCTGCGGGTCAATATGATTACGGTGATACCAGATTTGTATAGTTTTTTTTGTTTTACTACTTTTAAAAAAAACTTAAAAAAATATCAAAAATTTCTTTGCATTGCTATAAATTTTTTATATTTCCATCCAAGGATCTGTTTGAGGGCTTGTTTTTTTGCAGAGCGTGCTGTTTTTTTTGGTACCATTTATGCGGTAGGTACGACGTTTTGATCACTGTCATTCAAATTTTTTTGAGGGGAAGGTGACAAAAAAAGGTCAATCTTCTGTTTTTCATTTTTTTTCTGTTACAGCATACACTGCACATAAAAATGTATTTTTATTTTAATAGTTCAGGCATTTTCAGACACGGTGATACCAGATTATTTTTATTTTATTGTTTGTTTATTTTTAAAATTGGGAAAGGGGGTGATTTAATCTCAATATTTTTGTGTATTTTGTCATTTTTTTTATTTTTTTTTTTCACTTTTGACTTAACAACTATTAGCCCCCTAGAGGGCTAGAACCTGGTATCTTTTCATCCCCTGTCTCATTCACCGTAACAGATCTTTTAGGGGGAATGGCATTCTGTTGATCGCAGCATCTGAGGGGTTAAATGATGGGGTTCGGCGTGATTGCTGTTCCCCATCATTGTGGCCTGGTGCCTCCTGTATTATATATCACCGCAGCAGCCCACTCCATACCAGCCGTCACACATTTCACACATTATCATGTATGTGATAGAGGTTAAACAAAAAACGTAAGATCCTGCAGTTTTTGCACTGGCCACTAAGTCTAATAAGAGACGCCACGTCTGTCTGTACAGCTCACTTTACTGTAGTTACCTGCTTATTACAAGCAGGAGTAAAATGGCACCTCTGTGTATAGATAACACAGGATCCACCATTCACAATAGGTGATATCACAGCTTATCAGCTCCTTCCTGACCTCTGCACAGGTCCTAGAGCATGCCTAGAAAACTCTGCAATAGAAGTCATAGGCCTCCTCGTGACAATTGTTTCTGTGGCTCATGTGGCTGCTGTAAAGCAATTCTTTAAATGCTCCCTAAATGCTGTTACGAAGAGATCAGGCAAGATGGCCGCCCCCATAATCATGTTTTGGAAATAGAATACAAAAATCTGTAATCAGGAGGAAAAAAAAAGGATGTGTTGCTACAGTATCTGGTTTTAACTGGCACGTAAAATGTCCGGTGACACATTCCCTTTAAACTCTACCAGCAGCAGTAAACATGCTAAAAAACAGAAAAAGGAAGTCATACTCCCCACTTTGCTTGCCTGCTGCTGCCGCCACCGTTGCAATTCTACCCCTGCAGTGATGATGTCCTCTTCCTGGCTGCAGCGGTGACATCCTGTACAAACCATGCAGCTAATTACTGACCTCAGCAGTACACGACACATAACTGCTGAGGCCAGTGGTTGGCTGCAGCGGTGACATCCTGAACAAACCATGCAGCTAATCACTGACCTCAGCAGTACACGACACATAACTGCTGAGGCCAGTGGTTGGCTGCAGCGGTGACATCCTGTACAAACCATGCAGCTAATTACTGACCTCAGCAGTACACGACACATAACTGCTGAGGCCAGTGGTTGGCTGCAGCAGTGACATCCTGTACAAACCATGCAGCCAGTCGCTGGTCTCAGCAGTACATGACTGCTGAGGCCAGTGATTGGCTGCAGCCATGACATGGTGTGTACAGTATATCACTGCTGTACCCGGGATAGCAAACCGCGGTGGGGAGGACCGAGGTAAGAGAAACATGGTATCGTTTCTTTACTTTTGCTGCCAGACTTGTAATTAAACTTGGACAACCCCTTTAGCTAACCCACTCATTGACAATACATTAAAAAGGGGATGGGGGGGGGGGTCGCATTTGAGAGTCCTATAATCTCAGAATCTGTTTGGACATCCCCTTTAAAAGTGTTGTAATCTTGAAGACCAACTCCCAAGGGCACAAGATGAATGGCTGTTAGAGATGTCTTAGAAACGCTAACGTCTGCTTCTCTAATCTATCACCTAATTTATTTATTTTTTTCTTTTGTTTTTTTTTAGCAACTATCAAACCACAGACCATTCTGAGGATCAATACCATTGAAATTGCTCCAGCGTTATCGTGACTTTATGTATTATTGTTTTCTACCATAGTTTCAGTTATTAAAGACCACTATGAAAAACACAACCAGCGTCCTCTTGGTTTCCTTAAGATGGTTTTGTATGTATTGTATTACATGCTTGTTCTGAAGCACCGACAAGTAACACCTTGGCTGTGAAGTCGATCAGTGTAAAATCCTGATTGTTTAGAATGTCGTTTCTGTTATGTCTGTAGCCTCATACATTGAGTGCTTTATTTAGTCCTTTTGCTTCGTAACACAGTGTCCGAGCATGCCAGGATTTTTTCTGTTGGATTCATATAGAATTTGCAGCAGTATTAAATAGCCTGGATCTGAAATTACAGTAAAGCCCTGTGATTGCCCAAAACAGTACAAAATACATCATGATATGGCGTGTTATAGGGGGTGCAATAGTAGCAGCTGCACACGTGCCCTGGAGCTGGGGGAAGCCTAAAGGTCACTTTGCCATGTAAGTACACTGACTACAAAATAACGCACCCAGATAGAAATGTCGGATTACTGCTAAACTCGTCATGCAGTTGTGTCAGGCAGATTCGTAAATGATTACAGGTGTGGTCTGACCCTAGTGCTTACCACAAGAGAGCGTAAAAAAGCTCTCAGAGGCTACTTTTGAGTAGTAAATGGTAGTTAATAACAGGCAACTCAACCATCCAGGACTGCACTGATGAGAGATACTGTATGGTAGATACAAATACTAAATTGTCCGGTCGGTATATTTGTTAGCCAGCTTGGGTGGTGGCAACTTGAGAAAAGGATGTGACTATTTTTCATTACTGGTTTCTGATAAGTGTTACATGCAAATTTTCCATTTTGATTGTAATGTCTAGGAAATCTATTTGTTCTTTACTCACATTTACTGTGGAGTTTAGATTTCTATTATTGGTATTAATTTATTTTATAAGTAATTGTAACTGGTCTTCTGTGTCTTGCCAAATAAAGATGATGTCGTCTATGTATCTGCGCCAGACTCTACCCCGGCTTAGGTTGAATGATCTCTTCTTCCCACTGTGCCATAAATAAGTTGGCATAGCTTGGAGCGAATCTGGTGCCCATGGCCGTTCCCCTTATCTGTATGTAAAAATCTGATTCATAGAAAAAGTAGTTGCGTGATAATATATTTTTAATTCCATCTAATATGAATTCAATTTGTTCGCCCAACATCTGGTCGCTTTTTTGTAATCTATTTCGTACGGCTGAAATCCCTTGGGAGTGATCAATAATTGTGCAATGAGCTGACGTCCATGGTTCCGATTATCCAGTGTTGTTCTAGTATTGTGGTGATTTCTGTCGTGCATATATCCTTTTCTCAAGTTGCCACCTCCCAAGCTGGCTAACAAATATACCGACCGGTCAATTTAGAAGATTAAAACGCAATTGTACAAGTAATGACACATGAAAGCACAATTTGTTATGAAAGAATACCCAGTAGAACTACTAGATACATCCCATTGGGGAAATGGACAGAAGTACATTCTTTACCAAGAAAGTAAATAGAGACGATAAAGAAGATATTCTACGCATCATATTACCGTTCAATAAACAATACAAAAAAATAAATTATAAATGGACAATGGCATCATATACTACAAGACAAAACAATAGGACCACTACTCACTAAAACCCCTCAAACACCATATACCAAGGCACCTAATCTAGACCAAAAAGTTTCACCAACGTATAAAAGAACTAAAACAGAAATAACACATAACTGGTTACATCTTAGAGGATTTTTCAGGTGTGGATCTGTAGCGGGTGCAAGATTACTAAATCTCCCCCCCAAAAAAACACTAATATACAATCCACTACAAACTATTTCAACTTGGAAATAAAAGACAATCTAACTTGTAACTCAACAGACGTAATCTATATCCTACAATGCCCTTGCAATAAACAATACATTGGCAGAACTAAAAGAACCCTAAAAAAGGAGATTATCAGAACACATCAATAATATAAAATAAGGCTTTGAACAACATTCTTTATCGAAACACTTTTAAGACTACCATAACAAAGACCCGACTGTACTTACCTTTGCAGCCTTGGAAAGAATAAAAAAACAATGGAGGGGAGGCAATCACATTGCACAGATGTCGAGAGCAGAATCGAGAAGAATTTTCGAATTTGACACATTAATTCCCAGTGGACTCAACGCAGAGATGGAAATATTTGGCTTTCTGTAGAATATGGGGTGAATGCCCTTCATGGACGAGACGTCGATGTCCAGCTGCTCACCAGAACCTCTCCTCCGTGGGAGGCCCACCCACCCCTATCATCACCATTTCTTCATCATTTTTAGACAGATCTTCATTAATACATTTAGCAATCCTAAACAACCCACAGACAGGAACATATTCTTGTATCCAGGCTATGGGCTGCCCAACAGGGTCCCAGAGCCTCCTTTTAATTGTACAGTTTTCCCCAATAAGCTTCTCTTTTCGCTCTAGTATTTTAATCGCTTCCATATCTCATTATCATAGTAACATATAGAAAGCTTGATTCCAAGAACTCCTTCTTGGTGCATTATTTTTGCCATTGAGTGTAGACACCAGTATTATGAATGGCACATCGTAGAAGGGCAGATCTTGTATTGTAAGTTAAGACAACATACGTTTTCTTTTAAGAACAACCTGCTTATTTTTGGTGTTATAAGTATAATATAAAGTCCATCTGACAGCAGGATCAACCCTATTACGCTAGTCATACTACCTGGAGAGGTTTGATCCACTGAGTGAAATGACCCCTCTCATGTTAAAATCTGTGGGCCCTGTTTCAAGAAATTAGTCTTTGATTTCATATGTTAATTAGGTCTTCAGCACTGCACCTCCGCCTTCCCTCTTAGCCACTCCGCATTTCTCCTTAAGTGACAGGACCAGGCATCCTCACTGTCTTCCTGCCTGGGCCTACAATCCTGTGCATGCGCTGGTGAATGCTAAATCAGTGCATGTGCAGTTAGGATCTCAGTGTTAGGGGGAAAAGCCCAAAGGAGTTCAATGGGAAAATCGACAGGAAAACCCAATTAATGCAGATTTTCGAAGAATTGTTTTGAGTTTTTTCTGTGGATTTGTTATTCTGATATGAAATATGCTTTATATGCAGTTATCCATCCTGGATGCGTGTGATGGAAAACCAAGTTTTCGCTTAACTTAGGTATTCACAAAATGTCTGTGGAATATCACGTTCCATGTCCTACTGTGAACCTTTCTAATTGGGGTCATTTGGCAAAGACGTGGTGAAGAAAGCTGAGGAAAAACTTGATTTGACAAGATCCAAAATAATTTCCAAGAGACTTCTGGGCAATTAAAATGCCTGTAGCTGAGACCGAAGATACGGGATCTGAACTGGTGGAAGAACATTGAGGAAAAATGTTAATTTAATCTAATGGAGCTTCTAATTAAGTATAGGAAGAACAAACCTCAGGGGGCTTGAGAACAATGTTAAGTATAAAAGAAGGGCTTTGGAATGTAGGAAAACGCACGTACGCACCAGAAATGTGTGGACAGTGTCATAAAGTGCAAAAAAATTGATAATAGTGGTCAGGGTATAGTCCCACGTGGTAGATGAATTACAGAGGTTTCCATTCCATGTATCCGGATGGTGGTGTTTTTGCAGCAGGTGCATGGAAGTGTTGCAGAAATTTTTTCAGGTTTGGCAACCCCGTACTAAACCGACATACCCATACTCTATGCAGTTATGGTGGACATGGACTCCATCAAAAGTATCTGAGCGCTCTTATTTCTCACTACTTGAGTTGTCCCGGTCACTTAACACCTATCCACAGATGCATATTTGGTGACTAAGGGGCCCAACTGCTTTGATCCCCACCGATCATGAGGACTGTGGTCTCTAGTACCCTTTTTGAATGGAACTGATAGAAATGGCAGTTGATGGCATCAAGTGGCGTAAGAACTCCCTGATGACATGGTGGACGGCAAAAGATGGATCCAAAAGTAATTTTTGAATGAGTATCTCGTCTAATCATTTACCACTAACTGAGCGGTAGCACATGTGACCCGTACTCCATTCACACAAGGGACTTAAGACTCCAGTTCTCGTTACCGGTAGGGGTTCGGTTCCAGCAATTAGTCACTTATCATCTATCCGGTAGGGCAGGAGTCACCAACCCCCGGGAACTCATCTCCTCTGGGTGATAAATACATGTAGTAGTAGTTGTTGTGAAATTACAACTCCTAACATGCTTCATTCAGTTTTGAGAGCAACCAAGAAAGTGTGCATGCTGGGAGTCGTAGTTGCACCAGAGCTGGAGTGTCTGAGGTTGGTAATTCCTTCTGTAACTAATTATGTTGGGACAACCTCTAACAGTTTTACCCCAGCCTGGCCAACCTCTCTGAATCCTACTTCTTATCAGGAAAGCTTGCCAAAATGGACAGATATATAGAGGGTCCTCTCGTTGATCGATGATAGACAAGTTGAGTAGCTCTTTAAAGTGCCTTTCACATGGCCCCGAAGCAAAGTGAAAGGGGAAGGGATTGTTCATCCCCTGTTGTAGACATATTGTTGGCAGCGCATTACTTTTATTCTTTATATAAATGAGGGCTTCAGTGCAGCAAGGAGAATGGCCAGCACTGAAAAGCCAAGAAACGGAGGGGCTAGTCCCCACCCTTTAGTGCACTAACGCCCTTATTGGCACAAAAAAGGGGGCTTAAATTAGGCATATTTCTGGTGCAGATTGTGGCGCAAAGGTTCTTTTGTGCCTGAATGTGTGGCTTCTCCTTACTCATGCCAGTCTTAACAAATGTGCAACTAAGTCTTTTTTTGCCAGAAATGCTGCAACTGATTTTCACAAGACGGGTATCATTTTTATCAGAAAGATCAAGCATACCATTCAAGTGAGTGGGCCTGGACTGCAATGCCAAGCACAGCAACAACGCAATGTACAGCTCTGTGCTGTGAGGAGGCGCATCGATTTAGGTATTGACCTAAACTGAGGATACGCCATCATTATTCTACTCTTAGAAAAACCCCTTTAAATCTGTTACACTCCAGGCCTTGCATTGCATATTGCAGAGATCCTATTGTTTCAGAACACATCATAGGGATATGTCAGATATTATAAGCCGTGGGGTTCTATGTGTTTAGAAGCTTACAAATCTCTGAAACAAAGGTGTAGAAGCAGTTATCTGAGCACTGTTTATTTTAGTAAACGAGTATTCCATCGATTTATTTTTTACAAGTATTCTAATAAGAAAAAATGAATTAATAGACTGTTTTCCTTTATAAAAACTCATCAGACCCCCTGCCATTAGTCCCCAACACCCTTCGTTTCCCACTGTGCGATCAGCCCAAGTGCATCAGTTCCCCCCAGTGTCATCAGCTCTGTTCCCCCCCCCAGTGCCATCAGCTTTCCCCCGTGCCATTAGGTCTGTTCCCTCAGTGCCATCGGCTCTCCCCCACCCCAGTGCCATTAGCTCTTCCCCACCCCAGTGCCATCAGCTCTCTCCCACCAAGTGCCATCAGCTCCTCCCCAGTGCCATCAGCTTTCCCCCGTGCCATTAGGTCCATTCCCTCAGTGCCATCAGCTCTCCCCCACCCCAGTGCCATTAGCTCTTCCCCACCCCAGTGCCATTAGCTCTTCCCCACCCCAGTGCCATTAGCTCTTCCTCACCCCAGTGCCATTAGCTCTTCCCCACCGAAGTGCCATTAGCTCTTCCCCACCCCAGTGCCATCAGCTCCTCCTCAGTGCCATCAGCTTTCCCCCGTGCCATTAGGTCCGTTCCCTCAGTGCCATCAGCTCTCCCCCACCCCAGTGCCATTAGCTCTTACCCACCAAGTGCCATCAGCTTTACTCCCCCTTGTGCCATCAGCTTTACTCCCCCCTTGTGCCATCAGCTCTCCCCCCCTGTACCCCCACCCCCTCGGTTTCACCAACTTACCTTTCCAGCAGGGGCGCCGCCGACACTCCATCGTTCCGCGCTGCTCTGCGCCTGACGTCGCACAGCGCGTCAGGTCACGGCGTTCATATGTCAGTGCACTGCGGGGACCATGGATGTGCTGTGAAGTCCAGAGGCCCCCTGCTGGAAAGGTGAGTATTCCAAGCGCAGCGGAAGACCACGGAGCGGGAGTAATAGCAAGCGATCCACTCCCGCTCCGTGGTTACATGACACAAAAGAATCTTCGATGCAAAAAATTAGCATGAGGATTTTTTTGTCAAATTACTCTATTTAATCGAGTAATCATTTCAGTCCTACTCGGGAGAGTCGAACAGGCTCATAGAAAGTTTACGAGTCTGTACATCTCCGGTGCTCTGCTGGTCTCCTTTGCCCCCAGTACCTACCCCGATCAATTTCATGTCAGTATCATTTTCGAAATTCCCAAGCAAATAAACAAAACTCAATAGAAAGGAAACGACAAACAAAATCCTGGTTTCTAAATCTTCGACTTGCCAAAATTCTGGCAATTAAGCTGAAAACTGGACAAGACATTCTAAAACGTTACTTCTGTGAAAACAGGCAGATGGCAACCTACATGTACAGCACGAGTACGTGTTATGATGAGAGCGGTGATAAAGCTGCTGTTTGAAAGAGAATTGGACTATGATACCATTCTGTGTAATGAATGCAGTCAGTTGATGATTTACAAGCCGTTATGATTGGAATTTATAGTCTCAGAATAGCAATAAAAAAAGAAATCGGATAGATGAGGAATTTATAGGAAGCCCACAATGTAGGCATGAGTAGAGAACGTCATCACTTATCATCCAGAAAATATCAAAAGAATTTCAAGTACAAAGGGGGGCGTGCAAGAAGTGATGAAATGATACGGAATCTGTGGAAAACAAGCGAGGTGGGAGGAAGGGTTTACAAAGAAAATTGTGATATCTGCTCTCAAATTGTTATTTTTGCATTAAAGCAGAACTGCTACCAGATTAGGACACGGAGAGCACTCTCTTCAAGAATACACAGGACGGGTAAACTACGTCTGATATATTATGTGATCGCTCCTACTGAAGCGAGCCCATGAGGAGCTCCTGAATGGTAGTGTCCCTGAATGAGATGATGTGTCAGGGTGTGCTCCCTCAGGCCGTCGTTCCCCGGGGATCACTGCAGTGCATGGAATCAGGCCATTTCTCTTCCCAGATGATGAGGTATGGTGGCTGATGATGGCACTCTTGAGTATACTAACCGGCAAAAGTCTCTCTCTCCTGATTCTCTTGCTAACAGAAATAAGTGGGCACTTGTGGCTATAGGTGTCCCCTTGTGAAATGCAGGCTTGTGAGAGTGCCTGTCCTGAACTGTGGTGATGGGTGTCTTAACAAGTTTCCCCTCACCTGCAGCAGAGTCTGTATAGCTGTAGTGCTGATCACTCTGCTGACTGTAAATGCTGTAGCTTGCCAGACTTCTGTGGCATGGGAGCCTGCAGTCTTCCTGGAGTAGTGGTCCTCACAGATGAGCTGATGATATCTAGTCCCAAAGGCCCTTGGAGCTGGAGCAGATGGACATTCTCCCTCACTCCAGACTTACCAAGCTAACTCCACTTCCTGACAGGAAGTTGGACCAGCCCACTCCTATCAAGAAGGGAGGGGGATCCGAGGGGTTAGCCCCATTCCCAGTGCCCGCCTTACGCCATCTGCTGGTGTAACAGTTCATAGCATGTCAAAAACATTACAAACCCAAACTATGCAGATACACCTCTGGGGTACTGCACTACCAGCCAGATGTTAGTTTGTTTTGTGGAGTGCTGGCAGATAGGAAGGTGGATGTGTCCCAATGTTATGCTGCCATACACAGAGCTCAATAGTCTGATGACTGATCCATTATAAATCAGTTACTTAGATTTTTATACTTCTTTTTAAGCTTCGCTAATAGTCTATAGTGCATTAAAAAATAGGATCAGGATACCATTTTAGAGTAATGGGATGAAAGCGTGATTACTTCTTGAACAGCTCGAAGCTTTGGCAGGTTCATATGATAACTTTAACTGGAAAAAAATGGATGCCTCATGAGTAGTCTCGTGAAGGCAACCCTTTTTTTAATTCATTAGGCCTGGTTCAGTGCCAAAATGTGTAGTCCCAATAAAACCTCTATGTTGAATGAGCTTCGTTTTGAAGACCCCTCAGTACCAGCAGCACAGTCAAGTCCCTACTTACCTCTTCTTTTTTTAAATTTAAAACCATGGCAATAGTCAGATCATCACTATGGGTCAAGCTTCAGAAATCCCCAGCAATCAGATGGTTTCAGTGAGTTAGGCTATGGCTTGCAAGAACACAAGGTGATAGGTCAGTGCTTCTCAACTCCAGTCCTCAGGACCCACCTACCGGTCCTGATTTGAGAATATCCCACAGCATGAATACCTGTGGTAAGTCCTGATCCATTGACACCAATTATATCACCTGCTCAATACTAAGGAAATCCTGAAAACATGACCGGTAGGTGGGTCCTGAGGACTGGAGTTGAGAACCACTGCGATAGGTGCTCATTGTTAGCAGCTCTTCACTCTGGCTAAGAGATTGGGGTTTCAAGGGCAAGTTTATAGGGCATATAAATAATTATTTAAATGGCACCTATACACGGTAGCCTAAAGTTGATGAAAATGGACTATTTCAACCAAAATTATCGTTCATCGGATGAAATTTAACTTTTAGCGGACAAAGGACAGACCATTCATTATAGTCAGAAAATAAGTTACCTGTGTTTTAATAGTTTTGACCAATAGTCAGACGAAAGATCTTTCATTGAAAGAATGTTTCCATAAAGATTTTTCGTCCATTGCATGACTTCATAAAAAAATAATGGCTAATTTGATCAACTGTAATGGCCAAAACGGACTAAAATGTGTATTGAGACTGTAAGCAGATAGTTCACCAGGTGATGTTCAACCATCAAGAAACTTCTTTCTAATGTGTATGGCCAACTTTAGTCTATATTTTCTTTAACGCCATTATCGAGCTACCATATTTAACGTAGCTATCAAATAAATGCTTGTTCTCTCCCAACTTCTCCATCAACGTGGAAGCCTATAGAAGTTTTACAGCAGTTCTCCAGCTTCATGTTCAGGAACCCTTAAGTTACAAATGAACAGTGCCTTTGATCCCTTTATGTCTTAGATGAAAATGTAGGAGGATACAGAAAAAGTCATTCAAAATGGTAAAATCAGCAGCTCCATGACGAAAGAAGGTTAACGAGGAAGAAGAACCTTGGCCTGAAATCCTCCAAATTAGCATATAATATCTAAGAGCTCCTTGTTTCAATGTTGGAGGAGTGATCTTGCTTCATCTGGCTCTGGATCTAAAGTGCTGGTAGATTGTATTAATACTTGGTGCTAATACTTCAAGATAAAGTGGGTGATATACTGAGATCTTCTCAAGTTCATGCATATTTGGATATGTTAATATTAAGACTGGTATTTACTAACCAAGGGGGCCAAATAGTTAGTCACTGGGGAGTCTGTGGAATCATAAAATCCCCCTAGAGGATAGAAGACTGTAGTGTTACTTTAGTGTCAGCTCTACCTGTTGAGTCCACATTCAGCTGACAGTGTTTCTTCTACTAGCTCAGTATATTTCCCATCTCAGACATATCACCCATTGATAGGTGCGGGTTTTAGAGGTGGGACCCGCACCTATCTCGTAAACCCAGTGGACAAAGTAAAGGAGGGTGCATCAGGCATGCGCAGCTGCTCTCAATTCATTTCTTTGGGGCTGATGAAAATAGCTGAGCGCTGGACAGGACCAGAACCATTCCGCTCTCTGGCGCATGAACTCATGAATCCATCTCCTCTGCGCACGCACCAGGGAGAAGTATAGTTGTGACTCCACCCGCAGCGGAAGTGATGTCTTGTCCATAGCCCATTCTGGACTTATGGTAAAAGGCGTGACATCAACGGAAGCAGGAGGAGCATCACAAACCTTCTACTACAGGCATGTTCAGTGTAATTATGGTGGCTTTACTGGACCCTTTTGGTCCTGGAAAAACCATTTAAAAGGACTGTCTCAGAAAAAATATTCTACATGTTTCAAACCAGAACCTTAAACGGAATATTTTTTTAGTTGCATGTTATTAAAAATTCAGTATAGCGCCACCTGCTGTTTGCTCTTTTTCTAATGTCTCTGTCCTGCTCACTGAGATGGAAGCACATGCTCAGTTCCATCCTTCAACTGCCACCAGCTGTAGCAGAAAGGACACGCACCCCTGAGAAAATGCATGACCTAGCAGAGCAATTGTAGCAATGACTGTGGAGATCTCTGGATCCATGTGAGGTACAGGGCTGGGTCTAGCTTTGTTAGAAAGAGGTTGTCATGTACTATATGATATTGGATTTTTACTTTTTTACATTGATCATGGGATAACCACTTTAGGTAAAAGTCCAAGCAGGGCTTTACATCATCATGGGAAACCATTAAATGTTTTACCTCCTCTTCGTATCAAGCAGTATCACAAAAATATAACTAGTCTTAAAACAGTGAGGGTCTACACAGAAGAGTTGACATGATAAAAGCCATGGAGGCCAATCTACATGAGTGTAGAAATAGTTACGGTAATGCGGCAGGATATAGTCAAAAGACAGAAAGGACACATGTTTTAGCTTGCCGCCTCATTAGCAGACTTCAGTAACACTGTGATTAGGGCCCGGCTGGCAATCTATGCAACATCTGTGGGAAACAAGACCCAAAAAAACAGAGCGGGTAATTTTCGTCACTCACCCACGTCTTGTATAGATAGTGCTGTTGCTTGGAATTGGACAGTAAACCTATAAATCTACAGTATATGAATTTCATATTAAAATAAGCACTCTTTCTAAGACCTCAACAGGCCGTGGCAGTGTCGGACTGGGATGCCTAGGGCCCACCAGTAAAATGACTGTACTTCTGGGGGCCTACTGTACAGCGACATACAAATATTGCATGCCCACATAGAAGCAGACAGCAACAAGACGCTACAAGATTATTGATTATGGGGGTCTCTGCAACAATTCAAAAAGGTTGGTCCCAGGGAAGAGAAGATACTGGCTGGCCTGCCTCTATTCCTAGAGGCCATCTTAACCTTCCAATATCTATTATAATAAACTGGATAGTCTACCTAGTTTTTTTATATTGATATAGGTTGAGATCCTGTGCCAGTGGATTGGGGGTCCACCTTTCTCAGGGGCCCACCAGGGGATTCCCCTGTTCCCTTGTGGGCAGTCCGAGCCTAGGAAGTGGATGTGAGCCCACTGTGCCAACTAACCAGTTTGACTTGGCTAAACCTACGGGCGTTGTCCTGGTCCTCACCCTTTAAGCCCTATACAGGGATCTAGACTTCGCTGCAGGGAACCAACCAGGCTTCTACCTGATGAA
This sequence comes from Bufo gargarizans, assembly GCF_014858855.1. NCBI lineage: Eukaryota > Metazoa > Chordata > Amphibia > Anura > Bufonidae > Bufo > Bufo gargarizans. The sequence goes on from NC_058089.1 coordinate 21,545,034, forward strand.
TAAGGGAGACCCCCTTTGAAACGTGTTACCCTGATTGTTTGCAATGTTATTTTAGTAATAGTCTACTTTTATCAGTTAGTGCTCCATTCCCTTTTTTTATTTTGTGTTATTGCCGCTACCTCCTAGAGTAGTCCTGCTGTAGATGGCAGCTGACCCACGGGGGACAGAGACACGGATGCGAAGCACCAAGGGATCAGGCGAAATGTAGTAGTCTGGATACATTTCAAGGTCAGGGCAGGCTGAATACATGCGTGACACAAATAGCAATTTCAAGGTCAGGGCAGGGAGCAGAATCAATAGTCAGGCAAGGTACGGTACAAGGGTTGTCAGACAAGAGATCACACCTATGCTGGTTACTAGACGCTAGAAAACCTAAAGCTCAGGCAAGGAGGTGGATCAGCAACTAGAGAGGGAAGGATAAACTCTGTCAGTGCTGTAAGGAAATTCACTGAACACTAGTCCTGATACACACAAGGAGAGTGGAGCCATGCCGGCCCGTGACAGCGGCGGACACGTGCCGCGGTGTAACACTCAGTTTGTGAACACAAGTATAGTGAGACCTTTTAGGACAAGCACTCAAAATTGTATGAAAAAGTGGTTATCTCCACCAGCGCATATGGTAGAACTAACAATCTCTCACAACCAATGTGGTCTGGATAAGAGAATGGTCTTCTCAAAGAGGTGGACTTTTGGAGAGGTTTCAGAGCAGTTTCGTGAGGAAAGCATCGGGTTAAATATTTTGTACAAGCACTCACCACCTCTGCTCTCTCTTGGTTTTTATCATCTGTCACTTTGCCTTGTTGAAGCCCCATAAATAAACTTTAGACGTTGAATAAACTTGTTGAAGGCAATTTCATAGAAAAGGAAGAGTTAATGTTGCATTCATTTACTCAACGTAACCTTTTGACACTCCATAATGATCTGCGCTCCCAAACAATACCAATCTATGCCAGAAAGTCCTCAAGTACATAGCATGCAATTTTCTGCTTCAACAGCCAGAAGAATAGGAGGCGGGAATACACTGAGAAGTAGGCAGGAAATATTCGATTTAGAGCGGAGAAGGTTGGCTGCAGAACAGAAATGTATTTATTTCTTGCCAAACCAAAAAGCACAGCACCAGAGCCTTGAATTCCATGGCACATCAGCCCAGTCCAGCATTCCTCCGACGCTCCTAATCTTCTGGCTACATTAACGATCCATCCGAAACACGTTATACAATGACCTCTAACTTTCCTCTTCCACGGCCTCTGAGAAGATCCTGGAGTTTGGCTCCTGCTCGGACTATGCGTATTGTGGTTTTGGGGCAAAGTGCTGTGGGAAAAACAGGTAGGTTGTGGGTAAACATTGTTATTTTAATTTGTTTTACTGATTTTAATCATTAGATGAAAATGTGATTGTCTCAACTTTATGCTTTTATATTGTGCATTACTGCATGCAGGATAAAGTGATTCAATAGGAATATGTTTACTTATGGAAATGACCAAAGGCATGGGTAGCAGGAGGGCCATCCGCACTGAGACATAGGTGCAGTTAGTCATATACTTTATATAGACAATGGAAGAGCGCATTGCTTTTTGCATTATTTTTGTGCTGTGACATCACCATGTGCATTATCGGACTGTTGTGATATCACTGTGAGCATTATTGCTGTGCTGTGACATTATTGTGCACATTATGCTTGGCTGCAACTGTGCTAGTGCACATTATACCACTATTGTGACATTGCTGTGTGCATTGTCCCTGTGCATTAGGGTCCTTTCACACGTCCGCAAGTGTTTTGCGGTCCGCAAATTGCGGAGCCGCAAAACACGGACACCGGCCATGTGCGTTCCGCATTTTGCGGACCACACATGGCCGGCCCTGTGATAAAAATGCCTATTCTTGTCCGTGGGCAAGAATAGGACATGCTCTATATTTTTTGCGGGGACGCGTAACGGAACTACGGATGAGGACAGCACACTGAAATTAATGGGTCCGCACCCGATCCACAAAATTGCAAAACGGATGCTGACCCATTCACATGGATGTCTGAATAGACCCTTAGGGGAAACCAACATAGTCATAAGCTGCTTATGTTCCAAACCTGCTACTGAAGGTGGTCATGGTGGAGTGAGGAGCCCTGTTAAAAGTTTTGCAATGGGGACCATGAGTTATTGTCATACACCTGACCAGAGGGCACGTAGTGCTGAAAAAATGTATTAAAATGTGGTTCCTGGTGGATGACTTTGGGATTGTGGCTGCTGGGATCCCACGTCCGTATAACTCTGTTTCTATGTATATAGTCAGGGGCATATATTATTGAGGAAACCCGCTAAAGCAGAATCCGTATGTTTTCTTCTTCTTGGTGCATGCTGTTGGCCTCCAGCTCCAGGTGAAGTTTCATCACAGGTAATTTCCTGGTGACAGACTCTCTAAAAAGGGGTTGCGCAAGAATGGGGAGGGGGGGAAGGTATTGGCAAATCCACCCACTTGGCTGGACCCGTAAAGGGAAGCTTATTTACCTGCTTCAATGTGCTAGCTCGCTGCTCCTCCTCCTCCCGGCCTGCAATGCTCTATTGGGCTACCTCACTGAAAATCAGTTTTAACGCCGCTGCAGCCAATCACTAGCTGTGGCGGTGACCGGATCCCATTGTATCATGTGACCATTTGTCATGACGTAAGGGGAGCCAGTCACTGCTGCAGCCAGTGATTATCTGTGATGGCGTCAGAGCATCGCAGTCCGGGAGGAGAGGGAGCAGGGAGCCAGCGCTGGGAAGTATCTTTCCTTTACAGTTCTGGCAAAGGGAGGGGTGCAAAAAATCTGTATTAGGCCTCATGCACACAACCGTTCAGTTTTTTGCTGTCCGCAAACCACGGATCTGCAAAAAACGGAAGCCGCCCGTGTCCCTACCGCAGTTTGCGGAACGGAACGGGCGGCCCACTGTAGAAATGCCTATTCTTGTCTGCAAAACGGACAAGAATAGGGCATGCTATATTTTTTTTTGCGGGGCCACGGAACGGAGCAACGTGTGCTGTCCGCATCTTTTGCGGTCCCATTGAAGTGAATGGGTCCGCACCCGAGCCGCGGCTCAGATGCGGACCACAACAATGGCCGTGTGCATGATGCTTTAAAGTAAGCATTCCATGTAGGAAAAGTACCCCGGAACATAACCATGCATTTCATGTGAAAATCTGGTCCTCTAATCCTGCGTTGAAAGCATTTTTTTTTCCTGCTGCAACCACCAAGGCTGGGGGCTTATGAGCTTAATGCATACTGCTGTCACGGAAGGTGTACAGAAAACTAGAAGACACAAAATGAAGATCCGACTGACTGGATCCAAAACTAAGGAACCAAAGGGAGAGCCCTGCAACAGACCTGGCTCTCTCCCTAACTGCTCAGCCTATGCAAAAATCTCAATGGTAGATGATCGCATATCCTCGTTCCTCGACTGTATAACACCTGAACACCCTATAATAGTGAGGGGACACGACCACCGGCTCCCTACACTTGATACGGAGGGAGTCAGGGTCACCTGGGATCCAGCAAACAGGAAAACACAAATGAATGAACAAAACTTATCTGTAGAAGACTCAGTAGTAGCATCCAGCATGCACACACTCCAGGAAGCTGTATAAACCGCAAAGTGATGCAGTATGGGAAGGGATTTAAAGGGATGCAATCAGTGCAACTACATGACAGCTGAGAGAGGCTAACGAGATGAGAAAACGAAAGCAAAACAAAAGGAACCTCAAGGAGCTCCTCAGATGTCTGGTGGTGACAACTGCTTACTGAGAACCTACCACCCTTATATATCTGAGAAATAGCAAAAATACCATGACCGCTAATTAAAATATTTTTTATCTTTCTAATAACTTTTGACGAAGGGCAGACATTCACTTTAAAGCATACCTGAGTTTTCAAAAAAAAGTTTGCGTGCTGGCTATGCTTTATTGTAGAATCATAACTATGAAGGAGAAGGTCTTTTTAGGGCTTCCCTAATGTCTTCCTCAGCCATATTGTTCTCAGTTTCAGCTGCACAGGTAGATGCATTTCTCTCAGCAGTGGGTGTCTCTCTTCTGTGGAATCTGCCAGTACTCTACTGCAGTGACTTCACTTCCCACCATATTTGTTTTCTTCTAGGGTGCTCAGAAAGCTGTTAAGGAGCAGAAAGTAACTAAGACTTACAGACACACAGGAACTTCTCTGCTCTTCACAAGCTGGGCAGAGGCAGTGCTTCTATCAGGAGCTCAGCTAGCTCTGATATGTCCCCATTTTGTGTGAACCGTTTATGTTACTAGAGATGGCGCTAGCCCAACGACAGGCAGTGGACTGCAAATTAGGTCTAAGTGAGACCACCAGTGGCCATGAATTTACAGTTTTTTTCTGGTGGATGCAGATTTTTTAAAGGCCATCTGTCAGCAGATTTGTACCTATAAAACTGGCTGACCTGTTGCATATGCACTTGGCAGCTGAAGGCATCTGTGTTGGTCCCATGTTGATATGTGCCCGCATTGCTGAGAAACATGTTTTAATATATGCAAATGAGGCTCTAGGAACAACAGGGGCGTTGCCATTTCACCTAAAGGCTCTGCTCTCTGTGCAAAACGTGAAAATGTCATAGCACCTGCCAAACTAAATCTCAGCAATGCGGACACATATGAACATGGGACCAACATAGATGCCTTCAGCTGCCAAGCGCACATGTAACAGGTCAGCCAGTGTCATAGGTACAAATCTGCTGACAGATGCCCTATAAATTAAGTGATTTAGAAATTTGCTAATTAGACCATTCTTTGGTAAATTTAATTGTGTGAAAGTACAGCGACTCTAAGCAGTTTTGATAAATGTGTTCTCCCAGAAAAGTTGGTTCATTGGGTTAATTCAGTGCTATAAGATGATGCTGGATCTGCAGGGGCTGGTGGTGTGTGGTCTGTTCCCCTGTCTGGTCTGTGTTCCCTGTTTTATATCAAACACATTCGGGTAATTGATGTCATCAGACGGTGTTCACTGAGGTTATTGGTGAAGCACATTGCTTTATAGTTTATGATGGGTTGGAATCATGCCCTGAATGGTTCTCAGTCTAGATGCACTACTTCACAGCTCCGACCTTTAACTGTTTCTCATTGAAGAGACTCAACGGTGTATGGAGACTTATTTTTCATGGGAAAAAAAAATTCAAAGAGACGCACACCTCTAGACAGCTGTTTCACGGGTCTTGCCCCACATCAGAACAGAGCAGAGTACTCGTAGACCTGATGAAATGTCTTAAAGGGGTTGTCCCATGAAAATATTCTATACTTTTCAAACCAGCCCTTGGATCTGAATACTTTTGTAATTGCATGTAATTAAAAATGTAGCATAGCCACTAACTTATTCAATAAAATTTATCTGTATAGCACCACCTGCTGTTTGTTCTTTCCCTCATTTCTCTGTCCACCTTGCTGACGTAGATGCACATCCTCAGTACAATCCTTCAACTTCCACCAGCCATATCTTCTGTTAGATGTGGTGACAGTTACAAGGAGAGCTGCAGCAGGAAGGACACCCCCCCCTGAGCTGCAGCAGGAAGGACACACCCCCTAGCTGCTGATCAGGAAGGACACCCCCCGAGCTGCAGCAGGAAGGACACACACCCCTGAGCTGCCAGCTTGATATAAATCTAGCAGAGCAAATGTAGTAATGAATGAGGAGATCTTTGGTTCCATGTGAGGTACAGGGCTGGTTCTAGCTTTGTTAGGAAGCAGTTGTCATGTGCTATATGATGGCTGTTTTTTTTTTTCGTTTTTTACATTAATCATGGGACATCCCCTTCAAACCTTAGTGTTGTCTATAATTTTTGTTTGCAGAAGAGTATATACATAAATCCAAAACTGGAGAAGATTTATGGAGAACCAAAAGCGATAGGAAAGAAGCAACCAGGTGTCAATCACTGTGTAGTGTTATGTCAAGGAAACAAATACAATATGGTCCACGTATCATGTAGTAACTGTACATCCAGCACCAACGCTATGCTCTTCTGAGGTTGATAAATCAAGATTCCCCCACTGACAGCATAAATCCAATAACAATAGTTCTGGTGACTCCTTAGATGTAAATGGTGATGGAGGAGCTTGATAAAGGTAGATACTTTCCCCTGAAAACACATTAGAAGATTTGTCCGCAAACAACCTCAACCGAAGTGACATAACCGCCACGAGCAGGTCTCCTTGGGCTATATTTTACGGCCCCCATGCACATTAGTGCATGTATTATCGTGGGATCTGAGGTTTGGGAAAAGATAGACTTAACACAACTTAGGTGCATAAAGAATTTACTAAACTAGAATAAAAGATACATATTCAAAGATAAAGTAAAGTCACTGAAAGCTGTGAAAACAGATGGGCCAGCTCCACTTCGACCAACGTCCAACATATCACTCGGCAGATGCCCATATGATACAAAGAGAGTTGATGGTAGCAAAACACATCTTACCCTTATGATGGTTACAATGGAGCTGAGCTGTTTGTTCCATAGCTCCATACCTACCCCCACCTAAAGGTCAGTACGCATGTAAAGTTACTTCATACATAAGGAATACGGCCAAGTATCGGACATCCCTAAAAAAAATTATTACAAGGAATTAAAGGGGAATGACCAATTACAATCTTGCTTTACAGTGCATTGTCGACCGAACTCAATGAGAATGACGGGTTCGGCCAACAGTCTAATGTGTATGGGATGCTGCCGACTTTCCCCGACAGATGATGCTGGGTGAAAGAAGAATATTGAAGTGAATATTTTTTCCTTACCCTTTTGTTCACCCAGGAGATAAGCCAGCAGAGGTGGCTGACAGATATTGAAAGTGTATGGCCAGCTTTAGAGTTGAGCTACCAGCCAGGAGTCCTCCATCACAGCTTACAGTACATCTAAGGACTTACCATAAATGTTGCTATGCTAGGAAGGAACAGACCATGCATGTGGCTCTCTCCATTGTAGTTTATGTGAGTTGCTGAAACACCTTTGTGTTTCACTACTCCCATAATATACAGGGTGGTCCATGAAAAAATAGCCCGCCTCAAGCGATAGTATGACAAGATGAACGAGCAAGTGGATTGTTTTAACCTCAAGTCACAAAAGATACTGAAAGTGGTCCCCGTTCTGGTCTCTGCCTCTTTGGGCAGGTTGGATTATGTTGGCGGATACTGCTGGTGATGCTGTGGATGGTGTTTGTGATGTTCTCCTTGAGTTCCTCCAGGGGATGTGGATTGTTAGCTGACACTTTCTGTTTTAAATTGCCCCACATATAAAAATGGCACTTGGACAAGTCTGGGGAAAGTGGTGGCCATAACCCATTGCTCACAGTTTGTTCCTCTGTAAATAGTTCAGGAACCTGTTCAGTGAGTCCCGTGAGGTGGACATATTTCCTTCTGCAGCATCACTGCAGTATCAGTCAACATAATCTGACGTGCTCAAAGAAGCAGAGACCTGAACGGGGACCACATTCAGTAATCTTTTGTGACTTGTGGGTAATAAAAAAAAAATCCACTTGCTCGTTCATCTTGTCATACTATTACTGGAGGCGGGCTCCTTTTTTGTGGGCCATCCTGTACAATAAAGATAGCCACATGCTTGCATGGCTAAAACTCCACCTCATGTATGGAATGCCACATATGAGTCTGGAGACCCAATTTTTCGGATTTATGGGGAATACCAGAGATGGCTACACAGTGTACATTAGATGCCAATGGTCTTCTCGTTGACATGAAAAATACTTGTGAACTGCCACCAGAGATAAACATCACTGTGACCATTTGGCTGGAGGCCCCACAGAGGGCTGCATGTCCTGCCCCGATGACGGTTCTTCTGTACTCTAGCTCCCGTCCCCAGAACTCTGATCGGTAGCTTATTTTTGGATCTGTGTGCAGGGGCAGACTAGTAATTTGAAGTGGAAAAAAAACTAAAAGTAGCCCAGGCATATCCAAATTTAAACAAAGTAGGGGCATAATAATTAGGCAGGGCCAACACCATATACCATATATACGGAATATAGAATTGTGGTGAATAATGGCACGGTTTATGGTATACGGCAATGATTGCACAGTAAAAAAAAAACATAATCCGTTGGAGGGATCTGTTTAACGTATAGATTTTTTTGTATACGTTAAACGTAAGACAAAAACGTGATGTGAACGCAGCCTGATTTCACAGTTGTAATTCCATTACGGTACTTGGTCGTGACCTTACATTCAGGTATTAGCAAGTAGCACAGTGCGCCACCTGCTGTCTGAACAGTCATATTGCAATTTATCCAATTTAGATATGATGTTGGAAAAAGTTAAACACTACATATCGTGACACCCATATTGGGACATGTTAAGATAAATGAGCATTTATGTGTGGACACATCTGTAGGTTCCTCACTTTTTCATCATCCTCCCTACCTTCCCAACACAAATTCCCTATACTGGGCCCCAAAAGTAGCATTCTGCTGGCAGAATCAGTACTCACTGTGAATGATGGGGCAGGAAGCCATGGGGCAATGTGATTGAATTCAGGAAGGCACCTGCAACCACCGGCTGGGTAAATAAGTACCGTATCTGATGCTCCGAGCATTAACGCTGGTAGCATCAGATTGTTATGTTCCTGGCTGGTGATCATGAGGAGGTCTCATGTGGTCCTACCAGGACGTTTCCTGGTAGGGTCTATGGCCAGTCTGCCCTTGTCTTCATGTAAGACCATTTTTTTTACTATGATTTGCTTCTGCTTTCGATATATGAAGCCACAGGTTTTTTTTTCATAGTGCACCTCCTCTAAGGATTGTAGTGTTCTGCAACAAGTAAATGAGCTTAATTTCTGCAAGGCTTTTTCATACACATTTTACATCTAGGATCTAATTGGATTTGAATCCATGTAATTTATATAATTGAATATTAAAACACAAACCAAGATTCATTTAATTACACAAATGATTACAACCTGCACCGCACAATGTCAACAGCTTCTAGACGTAGTAACTAAATACTGTAACGAATCACCTGAATTATACCAAAACCCTCATTTAAAACATAACTGTTACTAAGCTTTTTAAGAACACAAAAATAAAAAAAATAAAAAAATAAATAAATAAATAGTGTTGAGCGAATCAAAGTTAAAGAGGACCCGTCACCACTCCTGACATCCCTGTTTTGATAGCTGCATGCATTCCCTTATGTAATAATGATTCTGGAGCATCTATTCTTATGACTCTATGTTGTGCCATTCCTTATTATTTCTACTAGAAGTTCTGAATGAATTGTTAGCAGTCTGCAGTAAGGGTACAGAGGGGTGATAACAAGTTGGGGGGGGTGTCCCTGCACAGTCTCATTCTATCCAGTCAGTGCTGTCATTGTCAGACTGTGCTTGGACACCGCAAACTGGTTACCTCCCCTCTGTACCCTTACTGCAGACTGCTAGCAATTCATTAATAACTTCTAGTAGAAATAATAAAGGGATGACACAACATACAGGGAGTGCAGAATTATTAGGCAAGTTGTATTTTTGAGGATTAATTTTATTATTGAACAACAACCATGTTCTCAATGAACCCAAAAAACTCATTAATATCAAAGCTGAATATTTTTGGAAGTAGTTTTTAGTTTGTTTTTAGTTTTAGCTATTTTAGGGGGATATCTGTGTGTGCAGGTGACTATTAATGTACATAATTATTAGGCAACTTAACAAAAAACAAATATATACCCATTTCAATTATTTATTTTTACCAGTGAAACCAATATAACATCTCAACATTCACAAATATACATTTCTGACATTCAAAAACAAAACAAAAACAAATCAGTGACCAATATAGCCACCTTTCTTTGCAAGGACACTCAAAAGCCTGCCATCCATGGATTCTGTCAGTGTTTTGATCTGTTCACCATCAACATTGCGTGCAGCAGCAACCACAGCCTCCCAGACACTGTTCAGAGAGGTGTACTGTTTTCCCTCCTTGTAAATCTCACATTTGATGATGGACCACAGGTTCTCAATGGGGTTCAGATCAGGTGAACAAGGAGGCCATGTCATTAGATTTTCTTCTTTTATACCCTTTCTTGCCAGCCACGCTGTGGAGTACTTGGACGCGTGTGATGGAGCATTGTCCTGCATGAAAATCATGTTTTTCTTACCTTGCAGACTTCTTCCTGTACCACTGCTTGAAGAAGGTGTCTTCCAGAAACTGGCAGTAGGACTGGGAGTTGAGCTTGACTCCATCCTCAACCCAAAAAGGCCCCACAAGCTCATCTTTGATGATACCAGCCCAAACCAGTACTCCACCTCCACCTTGCTGGCATCTGAGTCGGACTGGAGCTCTCTGCCCTTTACCAATCCAGCCATCTGGCCCATCAAGACTCACTCTCATTTCATTAGTCCATAAAACCTTAGAAAAATCAGTCTTGAGATATTTCTTGGCCCAGTCTTGACGTTTCAGCTTGTGTGTCTTGTTCAGTGGTGGTCGTCTTTCAGCCTTTCTTACCTTGGCCATGTCTCTGAGTATTGCACACCTTGTGCTTTTGGGCACTCCAGTGATGTTGCAGCTCTGAAATATGGCCAAACTGGTGGCAAGTGGCATCTTGGCAGCTGCACGCTTGACTTTTCTCAGTTCATGGGCAGTTATTTTGCGCCTTGGTTTTTCCACACGCTTCTTGCGACCCTGTTGACTATTTTGAATGAAACGCTTGATTGTTCGATGATCACGCTTCAGAAGCTTTGCAATTTTAAGAGTGCTGCATCCCTCTGCAAGATATCTCACTATTTTTGACTTTTCTGAGCCTGTCAAGTCCTTTTTTTGACCCATTTTGGCAAAGGAAAAGAAGTTGCCTAATAATTATGCACACCTGATATAGGGTGTTGATGTCATTAGACCACACCCCTTCTCATTACAGAGATGCACATCACCTAATATGCTTAATTGGTAGTAGGCTTTCGAGCCTATACAGCTTGGAGTAAGACAACATGCATAAAGAGGATGATGTGGTCAAAATACTCATTTGCCTAATAATTCTGCACGTAGTGTAGAGCCTGGTGTTGATCAAGCACCAAAGTGCTTGTGTGCTCGGGCCGAACACATCGGTATGCTCGTGTGCTCTACCGAGCACAATGGAAGTCAATGGGAGAACCCCAGGCACCCCCTGCTCGGAAGAGAAGAGGGTGTCTGGTTCACAAAAAAAGTAAAAAATTTATGGAAACCCCCCGAAATAGTTTGGAAACTGCATTGGGAGGATGTCTGGATGTATCTTGGACATCCATTACATATGACATACAGTCCTGATCAAAAGTTCAAGACCACTTGAAAAATGGCAAAAAATCATATTTAGCATGGCTGGATCTTAACAAGGTTCCAAGTAGAGCTTCAACATGCAACAAGAAGAAATGGGAGTGAGACAAAACATTTTTGAGCATTCAATTTAATGAAAGCAATGAATAAACTGAAACAGGCTGTTTTTCAGCTGATCAAAAGTTTAGGACCACACCTCCAAAAAAAAAAACCAAAACAGAAATCCAACTTCAAAACATGAACTCAGTAATGAGTAGCTCCGCCGTTATTGTTTATCACTTCAAAAATTCGTTTCGGCATGCTTGATGCAAGCGTTTCCATGAGGCGAGTGGGAACATTTCTCCAAGTGGTGAAGACGGCCGCACGAAGGCCATCTACTGTCTGGAACTGTTGTCCATTTTTGTAAACTTCCCTTGCCATCCATCCCCAAAGGTTCTCAATTGGATTTAGATCAGGGGAACACACAGTATGGGCCAAAAGAGTGATGTTATTCTCCTGGAAGAAGTCCCTTGTCCTGCGGGCATTGTGTACTGTAGCGTTGTCCTGTTGAAAAACCCAGTCGTTACCACACAGACGAGGGCCCTCAGTCATGAGGAATGCTCTCTGCAAGATCTGGACATAGCCAGCGGCCGTTTGACGCCCCTGCACTTCCTGAAGCTCCATTGTTCCACTGAAGGAAAAACCACCGCAGACCATTATGGCGCCCCCTCCACTGTGGCGCATAGAAAACATCTAAGGTGGGATCTGCTTGTCATGCCAGTAACGTTGGAAACCATCAGGACCATCAGGACCATCAGGACCATCAAGGTTACATTTTTTCTCATCAGAGAATAAAACTTTCTTCCACCTTTGAATGTCCGATGTTTGGTGCTCTCTTGCAAAGTCTAAACGAGCAGTTCTGTGGCGTTCAAGGAGACGAGGTCTTTGAAGACGTTTTTTGTTTTTGAAGCCCTTTAGTCTCAGATGCCGTCTGATGGTTATAGGGGCTGCAGTCAGCACCAGTAAGGGCCTTAATTTGGGTCGAGGATCGTCCAGTGTCTTGACGGACAGCCAATTGGATCCTCCGGCTCAGTGCTGATGACATTTTTTTGGGTCTTCCACTTTACTGTTTTTGTTCCATAACCCTCAGGATCATTTAAGAATTTAAAAAATTCCAAATTACTGTCTTACTGCATCCCACCTCAGCAGCGATGGTGCGCTGTGAGAGACGCTGCTTATGCAGTTCAACAACCTGACCACGTTAAAAAAGGGAGAGTTTTTTTGCCTTTGCCATCACAACGTGTGACTACCTGACAGAAAATGATAATGAATCCACATCTTTGCACAGATTTGGCCTTTTAAAGGCACATGGTCCTAAACTTTTGATCAGCTGAAAAACAGCCTGTTTAAGTTTATTCGTTGTTTTCATTAAATTGAATGCTCAAAAAATGTTTTTTCTCACTCCCATTTCTTCTTGTTGCATGTTGAAGCTCTACTTGGAACCTTGTTAAGATCCAGCCATGCTAAATAGGATTTTTTGCCATTTTTCAAGTGGTCTTAAACTTTTGATCAGGACTGTACAATAGACAACCGCACAAAGGCTATATGCCAAAAGCCGGGTATGTGCAAGCCAACAATCTATCCATGAGACAGATAACAGTTAGCATACCATAGCATCCATGAGACATTCCAAACCAGCTCTCATCTGACTGAGAGCTAGTAATCCTCAAAGTTGCTTCATATCTGTTGGATGGCGTGGGTGGACTTGCGCACCTAGATCAATATCATTAGCGTGACAAAAAGTTTTCTGATTGTCCTAACATAATATTCAATAACCTTTCTATACAGTTTGTCATATAAACTCATTTGCATAAACATGGGCATATGGGAAAGACATTCAAATGAGCAGAATCTGCCTTGTTTTTCAGCAAAAAAACCATTTGCATGGAAAATTCGCAATAAAAATTTGTGATTAGAAATTTCGCGATCTACACGCCATCTATTGGATTCATAGTCTTGTCATAAGACTATGAAACCAATAGATGGCGCTGTTCATGAGTAGTGTAGATCACGAATATTTTAATTGCGAATTTGTATCGCACATTTTCCATGCAAATGGTTTTTCAGCTGAAGACCAAGGCAGATTCTGCTCATTTGCATGTCTTTCCCATATGCCCATGTTTATGCAAATTAGTTTATATAACAAAACTGTAAAGAAAGGTTAGGACAATCAAAAAACCTTTTGTCACCCTAATGATAATGATCTAGGTGCGCAGGTCCACCCAAGCCATCCAACAGATATGAAGCAACTTTGAGGCTTACTGGCTCTCAGTCAGATGAGAACTGGTTTGGAATGTCTCATAGTACACAAGGCTGCTATTGTAAGGTATGCTGACTGTCATCTGTCTCATGAATAGATTGTTGGCTTGCACATACCTGGCTTTTGGCATATAGCCTTTGCGTGGTTGTCTATTGTATGTCATAGGTAATGGGAGTCCAAGACAAATCCAGCCATCCTCCTAATGCTGTTTCCAAACCATTTTGTTGGGGTTTCTATCAATTTCTAACTTTTTTTGTGAACCAGACACCCTCTCTTCTTCAGAGCAGGGGGTGCCTATTGACTTTCATTGTATTAAACTGTACTCGAGCACAAGCAGTATTCGGCCAAACACTGCGATGTTCAGAGCATAGCGATGCTCGAGCCGAACAGCAGTTCGGCCGAGCATGCTCGCTCAACACTAATAGAGCCATAAGAATAGATGCACCAGAATTGTTATTACACAGGGAATAGCTACTATTGCTGACACGAGAATTGGCATGTTTTCTTCAATCAAGATGGCCATGGCGGGCTCTCTGCGATCAAATGGATAAGGAGAGTGTATATATTTTTTAGTTTAAACTCCTTTGTGAGCAGGTAGTATTTACATGTTGCTATGCAGTGGGCCCTAGACACCCCAGTCCGACACCGAGCACAAGGGGCCCAGAACTCTTTGGATCTGTAGGAGTTGTGTGGCTGGCACTAACTATGGTTGGCAGTTATGAGGGCAATCTCAGACTCTTGATTAAATGTATGAGGGCTCAGTTCGGCACTTATGGTAAAGGGGCACAATGAGGGCACTGGAACTGCGACTTGTGGCGTTATTGGTGTTCTGTGATGATACAGACATGTGAAAATCTGTTCCAACGTACATCTAAGGCAGTGTCGAACTGGTGTGCCTGGGGTCCACCAGTAAAATTCATTCTAGGGGCTCACTGTACAGTGCCGTGCAAATATTACCTGCCCACACAGGCAGAGAGCAACAAGATGCTACAAGATAATTGATTATGGAGGTTCCTGCAACAACTTCAAAAGGTTGGTCCCATGGAAGAGAAGATACTGGCTGGCCTGCCTCTATTCCTAGAGGCCATCTTAACCTACTGATGCGTCTATAACAGTGATGGCCAACCTTTGAGTCGCCAAACTGCAACCCAAAACCCACTTATTTATCACAAAGTGCCAACACGGCAATTTACCCTGAATACTACAGTCCAGTATAGTATACCTTCCATGTCCTTTATCATTTAGCTATAATAGCCTGCCTACATTCAGTGCGCTGCCTGTGCTGTTCATAGCGCGCCCAGCGCTGATGAATAGCGGGGGGAGTCTAAGGCATATTAGTAAGCTTTAGACTTTTTCCAGGGCACAGGTGCCCACAGAGAGGGCTGTGAGTGCCCCCTCTGGCACCCTGCCATAGGTTCGCCACCACTGGTCTATAATAATAACCCTGGATAGTCTACCCAGTTTTGTTATATTGATATAGGTTATTTGAGATGTTGTGCTGGTAGACTGGGGCCCCACCTTTCTCAGGGGCTCTCCGGGGGATTCCCATGATCCACTGTGGGCCAGTTTGAGCCTGATCTTTGGCTTAATTTACCAAGGACTGTCCTTGTTGTCCCTAACAACCAATCAGAGCTCCGCTTTCATTTCTTTAACTGCTCTGGAAAAATGAAAGCTGCTCTCCGATTGGTTGCTAGGAGCAATGAAGACAGTCTTACTGGTAGATAGCTTTGATAAATGAGAACCCATTGCTCATCGGGGAGGTCTGCCTATGTTATTATTTATTGTATGTAATCCCCTAATATGATATATTTAGGCCAGACTGTGTTCCAGTATAGACACAAAATGGGACATGCGTTTAAATTTGCAACGTTCAGACACCATAAAACTGACGTAGAAGATTCATCCTTTCGCCCCACAGCGTTCACCTGAACAGTTGTTGACCCTCAGCGTCACCAGCGACTATTCTCATTTGAAGCAACGGTGCTGGGACTCCTAACCCTGGTAAGAGTCCTAGCAATGCTCTGCTAACTTGGTTATTTCATAATGAATTTTATTTTTTGGGGTATTCCCATCTGGGACATTTGTGGCATATCCATAGGATGGGGCCCCCGAAGTGTACTGACTGCAAGTCGCGCATGTGCATCCAACCTTTATTCACTGCTATGGAAAAGTGGCGGTTTGGCTATTTTCAGGAGTCCCATAGTGGTGAATGGAGAGGTGGCCGCGCTTTTGCTGCTTGTTCTCCGTTCTCTGCTATGGGACTTCCAAAAACTGAGCGCGCTCGCTATTTTGGGAACTCCCATAGCGATGAATGGAGAGGACGCTGTGGATGTGCAATGTGCTCTCTGGTTTACTTTGGACTCCTGTTCTAGAGATATGAGTGGGACCCCCACCTATAGGACATATATGACACATTTTATCCATATGTGCCATATATGTCCCAGATGGGAATACCCCTTTAACCTCCTCCCTGAGAAAATCATGCATACAACCCTGAAACCAAAGAACGCAAATTAAAGAAACAGAATAAAGATGCAGAAGACGTTAATTGGGGGATAAATGGCCAAATTGTTTATTTAAAAATAAAAAATGGCAAACCCCCGACTCACGGAGAGTCACCCTCCAGCACTCAGGAGAGGAAAACCCCCTGTGGAGGAAACCTCTAGGGAACCATGGCTGGAGGGCTGCCCTTCCCTTGGGCTTAGAGGGTAATGCCACTATGTGACTGCCACATAATAAGTGTGGGGGGGGGGGGGGGGTGCAGCAGCCGGGCTGATCTGGTTGGCTAGGTGGATGTCCCTTTTCTCCCATTGGGCGATGGGTTTCTTGCTAGAACCTATGAATTTCGTCAAGGTGCGGTGGGCGGGAGTAGTCAAGCTCAAGGTTCTCAGGCCATCAAGTACGGCAACAAATATGGCTGCTCTACCGCTTTTTACAAGGGTTTTTCTCTTATGACACACGTGCTTGTGATGTCACAAGTGTCTATGACTAATGTTGGTGGCAGTGTTTCGAAGGGTTAACCCTTTAGTGACTGTCAATGTGCCTTACTGCAGAGGCAATTAACCCCTTCTTGACCGCACTTTGTCACTATGGTCCAGTCTGGATAACCGTACTTTATTTATGGTCCCTGACAATCGCAGGGCTTCCTCCTTCTTGTGTCTGATGTGTAAAAGGGCCCAGCACCAATCAGATGTCTAGGCTCAATCAAGGAGAGAAGGCAGCAAGAGGCAGTTGAGGGAAGATGACAGTTGGGAGGAGGGAAGAGACTGTCTAATGGCCTCCATAGCATGGCCCTGACAAGACAGCCCTGGTCCACATGCCCCACCACATATTGGTAGTGTGAGTTGTCAGAAACTGCAACCAAGATCTGTAACTATAGGGCGGTGTGCCGTAGTAAAAGACTGACACTATCAAGCTGTTTACCTGATAGACTGTTCGGTTGCCCGTCGTAACCACCAAGCTAATAATGTAACCATCAAGCATTGTGCCCAATGGTGTCTGTAACCGCTAAGCACTGTACCTCCTGCTGCGCCGTCCTCAAGTGGGGTCTCTGGATAGGGTCGAGGGTCACATATAGAACTGAACGGACCATGCTGTTAGTCTGTTTATTTACATGGTGCGGTCTGGAAGGGGTTATATGAGAGCCGCTGGTTTAGGTGATAGGTATCGGTACCTGGGCCAGTAGCTGTCAGTAACAGAACAAACCTGCTCCCCCGAAGCAGGAAACCCTGCGATTGTCGGGGGACCATAAATATATGGCGGTTATCAAAACTGGAGTATATTGACACCATGCGTTCAGGAAGGGGTTAATGGCCTCTGCAGTAAGGCACATTCACAGTCACTAAAGGGTTAACCCTACAGAACATTAGTCATAGACACCGGTGACATCACAAGCACACGTGTCATAAGGGAAAAACCCTTGTAAAAAGCGGGCGAGCGGCCATATTTGGTGCCGTACTTGATGGCCTGAGGACCTTGAGCTTGACTACCCCCGCCCACCGCACCTTGACGAAATTTGGAGGTTCTAGCAGGAAGCCCATCGCCCAATGGGAGAAAAGGGACATCCGCATAGTCAACCAGATAAGCCCGGCTGCTGCACCCCCCCCCCCCCCTACTATTTATGTGGCAGCCACATAGTGGCATTACCCTCTAAGCCCAAGGGAAGGGCAGCCCTCCAGCCATGGTTCCCTAGAGGTTTCCTCCACAGGGGGTTTTCCTCTCCTGAGTGCTGGAGGGTGACTCTCCGTGAGTCGGGGGTTTGCCATTTTTTTTATATTTTAAATAAACAATTTGGCCATTTATTCCCCAATTATTGTGTTCTGTATCTTTATTCTGTGTCCTTATTTTGTGTTCTTTGGTTTCAGGGGTGTATGCTTGATTTTCTCAGGGAGGAGGTTAAAGGGGTATTCCCATCTGGGGCATATATGGTACAAATCGATAGGATGTGTCATAAATGTTCTATAGGTGGGGGACCCGCTCATATCTCCAGAACAGGAGTCCGAAGTAAACCGGAGAGCACATTGCACATGCAGGGAGTCCTTTCCATTCATTGCTATGGGAGTTCCAAAAATAGCGCGCATGCTCAGCTGTATTCGGAAGTCCCATAGCAGAGACCGGAGAACAAGCAGCAGAAGCGCGGCCACCTCTCCATCACCACTATGGGACTCCTGAAAATTGCTAACTAGCTCTCAGCTATTTTCTGAAGTTCCATAGCAGTGAATAAAGGTTGGCCACGCATGCGTGACTTCCCGTCTGTACACTTGGGGGCCCCATCCTATGGATATGTGTTAAATGTCCCAGATGGGAATATCCCTTAAAATAAGAATCATTACGAAATAACCAAGTTAGTGGAGCATCGCTAGGACTCTTATAGTGTTAGGAGTGCCAGCACCGATGTACCGAATTAGTTGCTGGTGATGCCGACGATCAACGACTGTTCAGGTCAATGGATCAATCTTCTATTCCAGTTTTATGGCTTCGGAAAGTTACAAATTTAGATGCATGTCCCGTTTTGTGTCTGAATTGGAATACAACCTGGCCTAAATATACAATATAAATGCATATCATATATAATATTAAGTGATTACATACAATAAATAATAACGTAGGCGCACGTTAAGGAATGGGTTATCATTTATCAAAGCTATCTACCCATAAGACTGTCTTCATTGTCCATAGCAACCAATCAGAGAGCAGCTTTCATTTTTCCAGAGCAGTTAAAGAAATGAAAGCAGAGCTCTGATTGGTTGCTAGGGGCAACAAGGACAGTCCTTGGTAAAAGAGGTCTTAAGATGTTCTTTGGAACAGGCTTTTCACATGTCTGTATCATCACAGTGCAGCAATAACACCACAAGTCGCAGTCCCAGGGCCCTTATTGTGCCAGACTGAGCCCTCATACATTTACTCAAGAGTCTGGGATTGCCCTTATAACTGCCAACCATAGTTAGTGCCAGCTACACCACCCCTACAGATCCTATAATTGTGGCCCCTTGTGCTATCCACAGTGTCCCCATTAGAGATAGTGAGCAACAGCGCCATATAAGTGCAAGTCAATGCCCCCATAAATTTCATTTACTGTCTCCATAGCTGGCAGCAATAGTTCCCCAAGAAATCCCAGCAATATTGACCCCATAAGGGTCCATTCACACGTCCGCAATTGCGGACCCATTCATTTCGCACTTCCGGGTCCGCAATTCCGTTCCCGAAAAAATAGAACATGCCCTATTCTTGTCCGCGGACAAGAATAGGCATTTTCTATTAAGTGCCGGCGATGTGCGGTCCGCAAAATGAGGAACACACATTGCCGGTGTCCGTGTTTTGCGGATTCACGGATCCGTGGATCTGCAAAACACACACGGACATGTGAATGGACCCTGTTATCCACAGTAATGCCAGGGGTGATAGCCCCAGTGCCCGCACAACTGCCAGCCACTGTACCCCCATAATTGAAAACCACTGTGTCCCCAAGCTGCCAGTCTCTCCATAATTGAAATCCACATTGCCACTATAACAGCAATATTGGTAACATAGGAGACAAAGGTGACAACCATGGTGCCCCTACAACTGCCATCCACAGTGTCCCCATAGGTGCTAGCCACAATGCCCGTCTAACACAGCAACCACAGTGCTCCCATAAGAGAACCATTAGTGCCAGTCAGAGCCCCAAAACATTTCATCCACTGCCTCCATAACTTGCCCTCAGTACAGATGCCAGTCACAGTTCCCCCCATAACAGATAAACGTCCAATAAAGCTCAGCCAAAGCTCTCTGACAGTTTCCACTATATCCATTGTTGTGCCATAAGTGACAGCCACAGTTCCCCACAAGTGCCATAGCCTCCTCCAGTAGGGTCTTTAGGGTGACAATCCGTCCTCCTTTTTTCAGATATGTCCTCTTTAAAATATTGTCCAGATGGAATTTATAAATGACCAAAAATGTCTGGGATTTTCAAGGGTGAAGGGGATGGGGGGCGCCGCTGGGTGGGCATTATAATAGGCTACAGCGCAAGAGCTGAAGAACCTTCATGTGATCAGTGCAAGCGGGGACGGAGTTCAGCAGTGGAGAATTGGTTAACCTGAGAAGCCTTGGAAGTTGTAGTCATCTCCTCCTATACATCTGAATTGTCTGCTGATATCCCATAATAACAGAATGGACATGCTGGGAGTTGTATTCATCTCCAGTGTCAGAATGAGGTGCATGGGGCCCACCAATAAAATTAATTCTAGTGGCCCACTACACAGATACCTGCAAATGTTACCCGTTCACACAGCAGCAAGGCACTGCAAGGTGATTGATAGGGGTCCCTGCAGCAACTTCAAGAAGCCGGGTGCCTAGAAAATGAGGACACTGGGTGGCCTGCCGCTGTGTCTACAAGTCATCTCAGCCACCAGATGCATCTATAATAATAATATATGGACATTTAGGCTGATTGAGATGCTATACGCTGCCTATCTATATGTGGTGCAGTCACTCTACTGTGCCAGGTGTGCAGGAGATGGGGGACTAGGGGCCCACCTTGTTCATGGCCCAGTAGGGTAGTCACCTGTAGCCCTGTGGGCCAGTCAAAGCCTGATTACTACTCCCAGCATGTCCAGGTTGTTAATATGTGATATCAGAGGACTTTACAGGGATGACGTATGAGGAGAGACCTACAACTCCCAGCATGTCCAGGCCAATTCAGAGGACAATTCAGAGAGAAAGTATGAGAGGAGAGGACCAGGCTCAGAATGGACCGCAGTGGTACAGGTTATTCCCACGGTGGGCTCCAAGCAAGGTGGGCCCCTGCACAGCTGGCACATGGCACAGTGGAGTGACTGCACTACATATAGATAGGCAGCAAACAGTATCTCAACCAGCCTATGTTCATATAAAAAAACTGGGTACATTATTTAACAGTTTATTATTATAAATGCGCTCACCTTCTTGAAGTCGCCACAGGGTCCCCCATAATCAAATATCTTGTAACGTCTTGCTGCTGTTTGCTGTTGTGTTAGCAGGTAACATTTGCATGTATCTGTGTGGTGTGCCCCCACAATGAATTTTACTTGTGGACCCTAGAAACCCCAGTTTGACACTGCTTAAGGCTATCATAACTAGTAAGCTCATTGCCTGTCATAAGACTATCATGACCAGTAAGCTCATTGCCTGTCATAAGACTATCATAACCAGTAAGCTCATTGCCTGTCATAAGACTATCATAACCAGTAAGCTCATTGCCTGTCATAAGACTATCATAACCAGTAAGCTTGGTGCCAATCATAAGACTATCATAACCAATTAACATTTCAACCTAGATTGCGTATCCCCTTATGAGTTACTGCAACGAAACGTGGGACTCTGCCCTGGTCTAGGGACAGGTATCCGGGCGGGGTCGCCCCTTTCAGGGCGAGTGGTCCGCATAGGTAGGTAGGGTATTTTCAGCTCCGCTCCCTTCATAGGGCATTATAGGGATAGCTGTTCCTCCTGCCGCCTCTGCATAAACATTTAAGAACTACCCTGCTTCATTTTTGTGATGTATTGGAGAACTCCTATTTTACGCCTGGCTGTACATGGATTACGCACCTGAGAGAGTGTATCTGGCACTAACGCCAACCTGGGGGCCTTTGAACGATTCATATCCGAAGTAATTATTAATTGTGTCCGGACCGGTGAGATTGTTAAATTTTTTCTTCCCCTAGGTTGTATGATATGGTCCCAACACTGCCTGGTGAATTTTTTTTTAAATAATTTTGCAGCCAAAGGGTTTTTTGCAGCCAAAGGGTTTTTTTGCACACAAGTTTACTATATTCAATGTATGTCTCTATGGTGTTGAGATTTTTTAAATAAACACTAGTAAAGGTTATGTCTTAAATTTCCCATACCTCTGTTCTTGGAAGTTTCTCTAATTTTTTGCTGTCATAGGACTATCATAATAACCAGTAAGCTTATTGCCTGTCATAAGACTATCATAACCAGTAAGCTTGGTGCCAATCATAAGACTATCATAACTAGTAAGCTCATTGCCTGTCATACGACTATCATAACCAGTAAACTTGTTGCCTGTCATAAGACTATCATAACCAGTAAGCCTATTGCCTGTCATAAGACTATCATAACCAGTAAGCTTGGTGCCAATCATAAGACTATCATAACTAGTAAGCTCATTGCCTGTCATACGACTATCATAACCAGTAAGCTTGTTGCCTGTCATAAGACTATCATGACCAGTAAGCTCATTGCCTGTCATAAGACTATCATAACCAGTAAGCTTGGTGCCAATCATAAGACTATCATAACCAATTAACATTTCAACCTAGATTGCGTATCCCCTGATGAGTTACTGCAACAAAACGTGGCACATCTGGAACTTCTCTCTAGGGTACACTAGGGACTCTGCCCAGGTCTAGGGACAGGTATCCTGGCGGGGTCGCCCCTTTCAGGGCGGGTGCTACGCATAGGTAGGTAGGGTATTTTCAGCTCCGCTCCCTTCATAGGGCATTATAGGGATAGCTGTTCCTCCTGCCGCCTCTGCATAAACATTTAAGAACTACCCTGCTTCATTTTTGTGATGTATTGGAGAACTCCTATTTTACGCCTGGCTGTACATGGACTACGCACCTGAGAGAGTGTATCTGGCACTAACGCCAACCTGGGGGCCTTTGAACGATTCACACCCGAAGTAATTGTTAATCGCGTCCGGACCGGTGAGATTGTTCAATTTTCTCTTCCCCTACGTTATATCCTATGGTCCCAACACTGCCTGTTTTTTTTTTATAATTTTGCAGCCAAAGTGTGTTTTTTTGCACACAAGTTTTCTATATTCAATGTATGTCTCTATGGTGTTGAGATTTTTTAAATAAACACTAGTAAAGGTTATGTCTTACATTTCCCATACCTTTGTTCTTGGAGGTTTCTCTAATTTTTTGCTGTCATAGGACTATCATAACCAGTAAGCTTATTGCCTGTCATAAGACTATCATAACCAGTAAGCTTGGTGTCAATCATAAGACCATCATAACTAGTAAGGTCATTGCCTGTCATACGACTATCATAACCAGTAAGCTTGGTGCCAATCATAAGACTATCATAACCAGTAAGCTTGTTGCCTGTCATACGACTATCATAACCAGTAAGCTCATTGCCTGTCATAAGACTATCATAACCAGTAAGCTTGGTGCCAATCATAAGACTATCATAACTAGTAAGCTCTATGCCTGTCATACGACTTTCATAACCAGTAAGCTTGGTGCCAATCATAAGACTATCATAACCAGTAAGCTCATTGCCTGTCATAAGACTATCATAACCAGTAAGCTCATTGCCTGTCATAAGACTATCATAACCAGTAAGCTTGGTGCCAATCATAAGACTATCATAACCAGTAAGCTCATTGCCTCTCATAAGACTATCATAACCAGTAAGCTCATTGCCTGTCATCAGACTATCATAACCAGTTAAGCTTGTTGCCTGTCATAAAACTATTGTAATTAATAATTTTGATGCCCCTTGTGAGACCAGTAAAACCACCTTGTTGAAGTTGCGGCTGTGTTCACCTAATTCCTTCCACCATCCAAGAGAGGGGAGTCAAGCATACTATTAAGCAACAAAAAGATCTTCTGTCTATGGTCTTACTCCCCTACCCCAGTTGGGGTTAAAATATATTAGTGGACATGAAAAGACAATAATAGGGCGCAGATAAATAATACCACAATCCTAAAAACTGTGTAAACAATACAATAAACACTTTACTTTGTGACCTTGTAGTACTCTACCAGGCAGAAGATTCACGGCTAGATAAATAGCAGATTGTGCTGGCACTCTGCGAGAGGCACAGGCTTCATCTATCCAGCCACAGGAAGGAATGTGCAAGCCGGCAACTTTTCTATAACATTTGCTGCGGTAACTGATTGGCAGGAACATTCAATCCATGGAAGTCCCTTCTGTATCATTTGTTTTCCTGCAAGCTCTGTGCACATTGGATGGAGGGATCAATAGGATACATTAGAAACCTGCAAAATGATGCGGATGTCCTGAAATGGGGACTGCGTGAGCTGTGCTGTAGGTATATTCCTCAGGGACAGCATACTGGACTGATGAGATTGTATTAAAGTCTGGATTTATAAAAAAGAAAAAAAAAAGAAAATTAAAAATAAATTTATATATTTTTTTACATTATATTAAAAGGTAATTTCTAATCTGGTAAAAGAAATCAATGTCTTTGTGCGGGATAATCGAACATGAATCTAGTCGTGAGAAATCAAAGTAGTCAAACTGGCCTTCTAATTAGTAAGAATACATTTTTTTTTTTTTTGCTTTTTTATTATTTGATTATTTTTGAGAACATGGTGATGTTCCATTTTCCTGGCCTTCCCTGAGCCATAACATTTTTATTTTTCCATTGACATAGCTGTATGAGAGCTTGTTTTTTTGCGGGACGAGTTGTACTTTCTAATGGCAGTATTTACTGTTCCATTCAATGTATAGGGAAAAATGTATTGGAAATCCAAATGGGGTGCTATTGAAAAAAAAAAAAACGCAATTCTGCCACTGTTTTATTGGTTTTGTTTTTATGATGTTCCCTTTGCGGTAAAACTAACCTGTGCTTTCATTCTCTAGATCAGTACAATTACAGAGATAACACATATGTCTAGTTTTTCTTGTGTTTTCATACTTTAAAAAAATTAAATACTTTTTAAAATACTTTTTATGTCTACAGAGCTATGTGGGGGCTCATTTTTTGCAAAGCAATCTGTACTTTTCATTGATTCCATTTTGGGGTATGTATGACTTCTTGATCATTTTTTATTCATTTTTTGGGGGAAGATGAAGTGATGAAAACAGCAGATAGGCCAGCCATTTTCATTTTTTCCCCATTACACCACATGGGGTAAATATTTTTATATTTTAATAGTATGGGCATTTTGGGACACAGTGATGCCTATGGTGTTTTTATTTTTATTATTTATATTTAGTTTTGGGAAAAGGAGTGATTTAAATTTTTATATATTTTTTTTTAATATTTTTATAAAACAGTTTTCTCTTTTTTTCACTTTTTAAAAGTTTCCCTAGGGAACTTGAACAACTGAGCATCAGATCGGTTCTCTCAAAGACCCCAATGCATTAGCATTGAAGTCTATGGGAAATTTGTCGTACTAGTACACTGCTGGTCGGGTCTTTATAGATGGCGCCTGCTCCGCAGACACCAGCGGCTAATGTCCGTAATCCTGACCACGGCATCTGAGCTCGTTAAACACCGGAAGGAGGAGGAGCCGGAGCTTGTGTACGCAGTCCCTGTCTTAGTGAATGAGAAGAGGCTGCTGCTCAGTATTTCCTATGGAGCCCTTGCCTGTAATAGGGATCCATAGGAAACTAGTAATTTTCTCATAGACTCCAATGCTAGTGCTTTGGAGTCTATGAGAATAGTAATCTAATGATTGCTTGTTATAGTTCCTTATGGGAACTATAAACAAAGTATTTAAAAATATAAAGTAAAAAAAATAAAAATCAAATCATTCCCCTTTCCCCAAAATAAAAAAATAAAATAAAAATACACATCATAGGTATCGTCATGTACCAAAACGCCCATAGTATAAAAATATTTTCCACATACGGCAAACGGCAAAACGGAAAAAAAGAGTCAAAATGGCCGATTCGCCGTTTTTGGTCACTTGATTTTTTACAAACAAATTAAATAGAAGGCGATTAAAAAGTCATACACACACCCAAAATGGTATTAATGAAAAGTACAGATCGCCCCTTAAAATATGAACCCCCATACAGCTCCGTACACATAATTACAAAAAAGTTATAGGGGTGAAAATATTATTTTATCACTATGAAAACGCAAGAAAAACTATACATATAAGGTATCGCTGGATTCGTACTGACCTGTAGAATGAAAGTAACTGCTCAGATTTATCGCACATTGGACGCCATAAATTAAAAACCTGTAAAACTGTGGAAGAATTGCTATTTTTTTCCAATTTCACCCCATTTGGAATGTATTTCCAGCTTCCCACTACATCATATGCAATATTAAATGGTGGCGTTTGAAATTTCAACTTATCCCGCAAAAAAATAAAAAAAAACTCATATGGCTATGTGAATGGAATTTTTTAAAAAAAGTTATGGCTCTGGGAAGGCAGGGAGCGAAAAACGAAAACGTAAAAACAAAACAAGCTCTGGGGTAGAAGGGGTTAAAATAAATGGTGTAATTCACACTTCATCTTGTAGCATGCTCTGCTCTTGCCCGTTTTTCATCTGAGACTTATTCAAAGGACATTCCCCTGTAGGGGACATTCTCCCTGTGTTATAAGCGGAAGACATGACTCTGGTATTCATTGAACAGCCTCTTTGTTCCGCTGACCCCGTCAGGTCTCAGCACACAACTGGTACTGAAAGATGGCCGTTTCTCAATAGGACAGTGGGGACTTTCAGCCCAGCAGACACTGTCTTCTTCTCCAGTTGTCTCTCGCTGACCTCATTGCGAGCAACTGAGGACACTGCAGCCTCGCAGATGGGGAAGACCCTCTTTATTAAAGAGAATCCTGATTCCACCAGATACAAATGGAGATCGGAACGTCTGTCTGAAGCAGGCCTAAGTCTGCTGACAGGTCTACTGGGCTTGGAAGAAAGACTTCTAGAAGTTCTAGCTGTGTCTCTCCGATCAGTCACATCACAGGCTTACTTGTCAGTGCTCATTCTTCCTGCTTTTGATCAGAATTCAGTAACCTAGATTCGAAATAAAAGCTCAGAAATGCATTGACCTATTTTTGACTTTTTCATCATTTACATTTTCTTCGCTCGGGTCAGTCTTACATAATTCTCTGATCTTCAGCACAAGGGTCATTAGTGCATTTTTGACTTGGTTTCAGAAACTTGTTGGGAACTGGCGATGTGGATTTAAAAGAAAATGTGTCATCAGACAATCACCTATTATTTGAGTCACATTTTTATGGTTAACATATTGTTTTAAAGAATCTTGAATGATGTTATTTTTAATTTTCCATGTCAATATCTATATTTAAACAAAAAACTGAAAATACTGCAGTTTCCGCACTGGCCACTAGGCCTAATAATAAGCTTGGTCTGTACAGATCACTTTACTGCCGTTACCTGCTTATCTATACACAGAGGTGATATCATTACAGGCAGGATTAGAATGACAGATAAGACAGGATCCACCAATAGGTGGTTGTCAGAGCTTATCTATTCTGTCTTTGTAAAGTGACTTCTGCACAGGTCAGAGAGCTTAGAAAACTGTCCCAGAGAAGTCAATGAGGTCCGACTCCCCACCTGTCCATTGTGTCCATGGACCATGGGGCTGCCTTAAAGCGATTTTCTTAATGAAGGTCTATGTTCATGTTCAGGGGTTGTGCCATGAAAAATATTCTTCATTTCTCAACTCGCACCTGGATCTAAATACTTTTGTAATTCCATGAGATTAAAAATTTAGCATAGCCACTGAGTTATTGAATAAAATGTATCTGTATAGCGCCACCTGCTGTTGGCTCTTTTCCTTATTTCTTGTCCCTCTCACTAAGGTGGTCACACATGTTCAGTTTAAACCAACAAATGTCACCAGCCATATCTTCTGTTAGAAGCTGTGCAGTTACTGGAAAAGAGCTGCAGCAGAAAGGACACGATCCATGAGCTGCCAGGCTGAAATAAATCTTACAGGACAATTGGAGCAATAAATGAGGAGATCTCTGGATTCATGTGAGATACAGGGCTGTCATGTTCAAGAAACCAATTTGAAATGATTGGAGCTTTGTGACATGGTGCATTATCCTGCTGGAAGTAGCCATCAGAGGATGGGTACATGGTGGTCATGAAGGGATGGACATGGTCAGAAACAATGCTCAGGTAGCCCGTGGCATTTAAACGATGGCCAATTGGCACTAAGGGGCCTAAAGTGTGCCCAGAAAACATCACCCACACCATTACACCACCACCACCAGCCTGCACAGTGGTAACAAGGCATGATGGATACATGTTCTCATTCTGTTTACGCCAAATTCAGACTCTACCATTTGAATGTCTCAACAGAAATCGAGACTCATCAGACCAGGCAACATTTTTCCAGTCCTCAACAGTCCAATTTTGGTGAGCTCGTGCAAATTGTAGCCTCTTTTTCCTATTTGTAGTGGAGATGAGTGGTACCCGGTGGGGTCTTCTGCTGTTGTAGCCCATCCGCCTCAAGGTGGTGCGTGTTGTGGCTTCACAAATGCTTTGCTGCATACCTCGGTTGTAACGAGTGGTTATTTCAGTCAACGTTGCTCCTCTATCAGCTTGAATCAGTCGGCCCATTCTCCTCTGACCTCTAGCATCAACAAGGCATTTCCGCCCACAGGACTGCCGCATACTGGATGTTTTTCCCTTTTCACACCATTCTTTGTAAACTCTAGAAATGGTTGTGCGTGAAAATCCCAGTAACTGAGCAGATTGTGAAATACTCAGACCGGCCCGTCTGGCACCAACAACCATGCCACGCTCAAAATTGCTTAAATCACCTTTCTTTCCCATTCTGACATTCAGTTTGGAGTTCAGGAGATTGTCTTGACCAGGACCACAACCCTACATGCATCGAAGCAACTGCCATGTGATTGGTTGACTAGATAATCGCATTAATGAGAAATAGAACAGGTGTTCCTAATAATTCTTTAGGTGAGTGTATATTGTCATGTACTATATGATGTCCGGTTTTAATTTTTTTATGTCCATCATAGCATAACCTGTTAAAAGAAGAATTCCCATCTCAGTCATTACCCACCCTATAAGGTGGCCTGGGTGGCTGAGCTTGCTATGATGTTTCTGTAACTCCCATAGAAGTGAATGGGAGCTACTCTCACTGTGCTAGGGCTGTTTCCATATCCCTGGTGATCTCTGGCCATCACACTCGACAGTAATTAAAGGGGTTTTCTCACTTCAGAAAATGGCATTTATCATGTAGAGATTGTCCATATTGTCTCCTTTGCTGGCTGGATTCATGTTTCCATCACATTATGCAGCCCAGCAATTACAAGTGCGGATACATGCGGATCCCATGGCTGGACGGCACAGTGTATGGGCAGCGCCCTTTCTCTGCAAAAAGCAATAGCTGGTGAAGAACCTTCCCAGCAGAACATATCACACATGGACCTGCTGTCATCATTGGGACTACTGTGTGGATACGTTCACACTCTTACATGTTATGTCACCATAATATCCATATGTAGCAGTTATTATATGGTCTGTTCCCGGTGACAAACTGATCACATACGTCTGCTGTTATTGATGAAGGTAGGTACAGGATATGTGTACCTCCCTGCAGTGGTCCTAGATACACAATGTACTGTATAATGAATGGATGACGTGTATTATGTAGAGAGATTATCAATTATAGATTTAACTAATGAGCCCTTTATAATAAGACTTTTTTTTTTTTTTTACCAGCGCTTACTGTCAGATTCATCACCAAACGGTTTATTGGAGATTATGATCCAACCCTAGGTAAGTCTATCTATCTATCTATCTATCTATCTATCTATCTATCTTCTATAAATTATATATCTATTATCTATCTATCTATTATCTATCTGCAGCGGGCAGGTCCCGCGCTAGGGGCCTCTTCTACGGTGTTATGTGAGTTTTTGTTGCTACACCAGTTGCATTTAAGCCACAAGGGACTAAGTTCCCCTATGCAGAAGATGATGGTGGTACCCAGGTGTAGGAATGCCAGAGTGGTATGAGGGCAGCCTATAGTGTCCCTTTAGGTGCGGCTTTGCACTTGTCACGGTGCTCCTACCTGGAAATATGGAACCCCAAGAGTGGTCATCCGCGGCAGTGATAAATAGGGTTAAAAGTTGAGGGATTGGTAGAATAAATTCAGTCCAGACGTGTATTAAAGTAGTTAACAGCTTTACTTGCATAAACTTTCACCAGGGAACAATCTTCCAGCTTTATCTTGGTTATCAGCAGATTTTGGCATTAATTCTGGCAGGCAAACACATTCAGCTCTGCTACATCTGTACTCTTTCAGCTCTGCTATGCTGGCTGGATTAAATAGGAACTTTTTTCTTTCTGCTGTAGGCTGCAACTTAGCTTTCTGTAGTCTGACTCTGTCTTTCTCTTGATCTGTATCTTTTATCTTTATCTTTCATTCACTCTCTTTCTTTATCTTTATCCAGAGATTCTTTCCTCCTGGCTTCTGAGGCTCTTTACTTCTTCTCCCTTGTTCCAGCCGACTTGAAGGTACTCTGGCTGGCCTTGGCTAGGCCCGTCCAACAGGGACGAGGGCCTGCTCCTTCCCCTTACTGGGGGTAAGCTAGACTAACTTCTGCAGGGCTCGTCCAACAGGGACAAGGACCTGCTGCTTCCCCATACAGGGGCTACTCTGAACTGCTCCTCACTAACTAAAACTCCCCCCTCTCTAGAGAGGGCTAGAATAGATAGACAGTTCCACTCTAGGAAAACTAGCTCTGCAATTGTTTCCACCATCTGCTGGTGAACCAGGTACATTGCATCTGAACATAACATTACATAGAATTGAAATACACATTGTGTAGAATCTGGAAGTAAATACACATGATGACACAGGCTCACCCATAGGAGATAGTGGGGGTGCACAAAGGGTGGTAATGCCACTGTGGGGCGCTACATATCTATCTATCATCTATATATTTTTACCAGCGCTTACTGTCAGATTCATCACCAAACGTTTTATTGGAGATTATGATCCAACCCTAAGTAAGTCTATTAGTCTATCTATCTATCTATTGTGACACAGTGAGGGGTTGTGTATGGCAAGGCAAGTATTTTCCTCCCATCATGTGCGGCTGGGCTAGAGGCGTGGGAACAACAACCCACTCCACATAAAAGTCTCATTGAGTACGTTTCCCAGATGCAAGATCGGATAGAGACCGTGTTGCCTCTTGTTAGGGAGCATATGGAGGCAGCTCAGCAAGCACAAAGTCGGATCTATAATTGGCAGGCTCGGGTCCAGATCTTTAACCCGGGTGATCGGGTTTTGGTTCTAGTACCGACCGTGGACAGTAAGTTCCTGGCTAGATGGCAGGGGCCCTAGGAGGTACTCGAGAAAATTGGAGATGTAAACTACAAGGTACACCAGCCAGGGTGGCGAAAGCCGGAGCAGGTTTACCATGTGAATTTACTCAAACCGTGGAAAGATAGGGAAACCTGTACAGAAGACAGCCCGCGGCCGGGTTTTCTAGAAGAAGAGGTACCGGCCCCACTGTCTGATGCAAAAGAGGCGGCTGCCACAGTAAAAATTGCTGACAGCCTCTCCTCTAAACAGACTCAGGAAGCCAGGGAGTTCGTTAGTCGGAACACGGGTGTGTTCTTGGACCTCCCTGGACGCACTTCCATAATCCAGCATGACATTGTCACTGAGCCTCAGGCAAAAGTCCGAAGAAAACCATACCGGGTACCCGAGGCTCAGCGACAAACCATATCGGAGGCGGTGCAGCTAATGTTGCAGCTAGACGTCATTGAGGAGTCAAGTGAGTGGGCCAGTCCTATAGTATTGATACCCAAACCGGACGGGACGTTGCAGTTTTGTAGCGACTTTCGAAAACTTAACGAGGTTTCCAAATTCAATGCGTATCCCATGCCCTGGGTGGATGAGGTCATCGAGAGGTTAGGAAAAGCCCGGTATTTTTCTTTTGTGGATCTCACCAAAGTGTACTGGAAGGTGCCCTTAACGGAGGCTGCCAAAGAGAAAACTGCCTTCATCACGCCTGAGGGGCTGTATCAGTATGAGGTTTTACCCTTTGGTCTGCATGGCGCCCCCGCCACTTTTCAGCGACTAATGGACATTGTGCTTCGTCCACATTGTCGGTACGCTTCGGCTTACCTGGACGATATTGTCATCCATAGAACCGACTGGGAAAGTCACCTACCCAAAGTGCAGGCTGTAGTGGACTCCGTTCGGAAAGCTGGCCTAACCGCTAACCCAAAAAAATGTGCGATAGGGTTAGAAGAGACTAGTGAACAAAATAGAGGTGATACAGAATTGGCCCCGACCTGTCACCACTAGGCAAATAAAGTCATTCCTGGGAATGGTGGGCTATTACATGAGGTTTGCTCCCCACTTTGCTACTCTAGCTGCGCCCTTGACAGGGCTCTTGAAAGGACGAAAATCAGTGATGGTTCGCTGAAATGATCAGGCGGGAGAGGCTTTTGCGGCTTTAAAGTCGGCCCTGTGTGGGTCACCGGTTTTGGTGACACCCGACTTCATGAGGGAGTTCGTGGTACAAACGGATGCCTCCGAAGTAAGCCTCGGTGCTGTACTGTCTCAGGAAGTCAACGGGGAGAAGCATCCCGTTGTCTTCCTAAGCCGCAAGCTCACCCCAGCCGAATCCAGGTACAGTATAGTGGAGAGAGAGTGCCTGGCTATCAAGTGGGCACTCGAGTCTCTCCGCTACTATTTGTTGGGGAGAAAGTTCCGCTTGGTGACCGACCACTCCCCTCTCAAGTGGGTGAACCAGGCCAAAAACAGGAATGCCCGGGTCACCAGATGTTTTTTGTCTCTGCAGAACTTTAAGTTCTCGGTAGAACACAGAGCAGGCCGGTTGCAGAGAAACGTTGATGCCCTGTCCCGGGTGCATTGTCTGGCGTGTGTCCACCCCCTCAGGGTTGAACAAAGGGGGAGGGTATGTGACACAGTGAGGGGTTGTGTCTGGCAAGGCAGGTATTTTCCTCCCAGCATGTGCGGCTGGGCTGGTTTCAAGCCAGGTGAGGTCAAATTCCGGTCCGGGTTTTGGCAGCATTTGGCTGTCCTTAAATAGGGAGCTGGGCTCAGCAGAGAGGTCTCTGTTTTTGGGATCTGAGACTTTGTGCCGTGCTGGAGGGCTGAGAGCCGCACACTGGAGAAACAGGCCCCCTAAAGTCTGCTGTGGACTACTGGAGGCAGAACTGCCAGCAAGGTGACTTGTGTTATATGAACTTTCCATTGTGTGTGAAAACACCAAGACTGCAAAGTTATGTGCTGTTTTGTGCAATTGCCTCAAGTGTGAATAAACACTGACATTTTGAGTTAAGAACTTGTATTTTGCTTCTGTACTGCGCCAGCTTACCCTATCTACCAGAGCGAAACCCCACACTATCTATCTATCTACAGTATCTATCTATCTACCTGTCTTTCCTTCCTCTCTCACTTCATCCATCGCTGTCCATCCATAGTATACATAAGCCACCATATCATGTATTGCAGCTCTTCAGCAGACATTAGTCACTTTTTAGTTCTGATTTGTTTCAAAAGATAGGCACTCATCATCTGGGATCATACTGAACACACAATTTATTCATAAAATCACATTATTCATATCTCTTAAAAAAACTGAATTAAAAAGCTGTAATTAAAATAATTGATACACAATATAATGCAACATGCGGTTAATTGGAAAATCCCCCTTTGGTAATATATTACACTTGAAAGGAGGATAAATATTTCACCTCCTCCTCATCTCCTCTGAATCGTTCTGACCTCAATCAGCTAAGACATTTCACCATACAGTGCACTGCAATAGGAATAATACCACAATAAAAGATTTCACTGTATATATTCCCCCAATAAAGTATCTCACTATAGAGCAATTCTGATACACTGCAGGATAGTTCTAATACAATGTATCGCAATGTATATCTTGAGACTCTAATACAGGGTCTTGCAAAAGTATTCACCCCCTTGACTTTTTTCGTACTTTGGTGCCTCACAACCTGGAATAAACATGGATTGTTTGAGGATTTGCATCATTTAATTTACAGAACATGCCCACCTTTTTGAAGATGTTTGTTTTGTTTTTTTATTGTGAAGCAAACAACAAATAGGATAAAATAACAGAAAAAGTCAATGTGCATAACTATTCACCCCCCTAAAGTCAATACTTTGTAGAGCCGCCTTTTGCGTCAATCACAGCTCCAAGTCGTTTGGGATAAGTCTCTATGAGCTTGCCACATCTTACCACTGGGATTTTTGCCCATTCCTCCTTGCAAAACTGCTCCAGCTCCTTCAAGTTGGATGGTTTGCGTTTGTGAACAGCAATCTTCAAGTCTGACCACAGATTTTCTATGGGATTGAGATCTGGGCTTTGACTAGACCATTCCAACACATTTACATGTTTCCCCTTAAACCACTCAAGTGTTGCTTTAGCAGTGTGTTTGGGTCATTGTCCTGCTGGAAGGTGGACCTCCGTCCTAGCCTCAGATCACGCACAGAGTGGTGCAGGTTTTGCTCAAGAATATCCCTGTGTTTAGCACCATCCATCTTTCCCTCAACTCTGACCAGTTTCCCAGTCCCGTCTGCTGAAAACCATCCCCACAGCATGATGCTGCCACCACCATGTCTCACTGTGGGGATGGTGTTCTTTGGGTGATGTGATGTGTTGGGTTTGCGTCAGACATAGCGTTTTCTTTGATGGGCGAAAAGTTAAATTTTAGTTTAATCAGACCAGAGCACCTTCCTCCATACATTTTGGGAGTCTCCCACGTGCCTTTTCGCAAACTCACAATGTGTCTTTTTGTTTTTAGCTGAAAGTAATGGTTTTCTTCTGGCCACTCTGCCATAAAGCCCAATTCTATGGAGCGTACAGCTTATTGTTGTCCTATGTACAGATACTCCTGTCTCTGCTGTGGAACTCTGCAGCTCCTTCAGGGTTACCTTAGATCTCTGTGCTGCCTCTCTGATTAATGCCCTCCTTGCCTGATCCATGAGTTTTGGTGGGCGGCCGTCTCTTGGCAGGTTTGCTGTTGTGCCATGTTCTTTCCATTTGGTTATGATAGATTTGATGGTGCTCCTGGGGATCATCAAAGATTTGGATATATTTTTTTAACCTAACCCTGACTTGTACTTCTCAACAACATTGTCCCTTACTTGTTTGGAGAGTTCCTTGGTCTTCATGGCAGTGTTTGGTTAGTGATGCCTTTTGCTTAGGTGTTGCAGCATCTGGGGCCTTTAAAAAAAAAAAGGTGTGTATATGTAATGACAGATCATGTGACACTTAGATTGCACACAGGTGACAAAATTTCACTAATTATGTGACTTCTGAAGGGGGGGGGGGTGAATACATATTCCCATGCCAATTTTCTGTTTTCTATTTCTAAACAATAGTTTTCTTTATATATTTTTCTCATTTCACTTCACCAACTTAGACTATTGAGTTCTGATCCATCAGATAAAATTCAGATAACAAAACATTGAACTTTAGGCTGTAATGTAAGAAAATACTAAAAAGTCAATGGGGTGAATACTTTTGCAAGGCACTGTATATAATTCAATTCACTTATTCCCAGTTATAGCGAATCCAGCAGCAATGTCCGCTCATATTATTTACCAATTGTGCATATCTGTGCAGATTTTATTGGCGTTTTTTCAGATTCTTATGTCACTTGATAGTGAAGGCTGGTTCGTTCTAAAAACCAGTTTGTATTTGGCGGTTATACAGATGCACTTTCGTATTAGTGGTGCACATAAATGTACAGAGTATCAATTACTCACTGTTCAGGAGAGGAGGTCAGGAGTCGGCTGTGGCGTCCGACATGAAGCACAGACTCAATGAATCTTCCCTCCGTCTCTCCTGCATAGAAAGTGCTGTGGTTCGGAGAATCTGGTCGGCGTACCACGTGTTACGTAGGAAGACGTCACCTGGTCGGCTGTTTCTCGCCCTGTCCTGGAGAACCACCTTGAAATACATCTTATAACAATCCGTCCACTTTTTCCTTTTACTGATATATTTAATAATAAATAACAATGATAATAAATGATGAATTCTTTCCCTTCCACATATGCCCGAGCAGAACTCGTTCCCCAGCCAGCTGCCCATGGGCACAGCTGCCATGTACAGTGATTTTCCACTTGAATAATACTTGTTATTTCTTGCCAGATTCTACGGGGCTGATTACATTATCATACGCTCAGTCCTTGTCTCTGGCGCTTCTGTGTAATGCCTCCCCCTTGTACTAAACCCTTATATCTGCTGCTGCATGCTGTGTCCACTCGGTAGAAGAGGCCACGCTCTTCTTTAGGAGTTATTTTAGGGTTGGAAAAACAGCGGAGCACCGGCCACTCAGATGTTTCTGAAATTTCAGCCACTTCAGACCGGCGCCTACCGTGGTTATTCCCATCTCGACCATGAAAGGCCAAGATGGGACATCCCCTTTAATAATAAAACTCTGTCCTGGTCACATGGTGGACACATAGGTGCAGGACTGAATATACTGTCACTTCAGGACAGATATCAGAGCTGTGTCTTCTAATGGCCTGTGTGTCCATCTCGTGATCAGGACAGATTTCACATGAAGTGAATAATTAAGGTTTCTATAGGACGACAGGACAGCAAGCAAGGCTATTGAAAATTATGAGAATTTGATATAGAAGGTATACTGGAAAATTACATATCTTTTCATTTTACAAAGAATTTCCTGAAGCCAGATTACTCCTTTAAACCGGACCTGTCACCTCCCATGACATGTCTGTTCTACTTGAATTCCCCATGTAATAACAGTTCTGGAGCTGCTTTTCTTATGACTCTATGTTGTGCCTTCCTTCTGTTATTCCTGCTAGAAGTTATGAATAAATTACTAGTAGTTTGCAATATAGGTCCAGATGGGTGTTACCAGTTGGGGTTGTGTCCATGCACAGTCTGACACTTGCAGCACTGATTGGTTAATGTCAGACTGTGCAGGGACCCTTCCCCCCCTAACTGGTAATACCCATCTGGACCTTCATTGCAAACTGGTAGTAATTTATTCATTGCTTGTAGCAGGAATAATAGAGGAAAAGCACAACATAGACATAAGAGAAGATGCTCCAGAATTGTAACTACTTGAGAAATGCAAGTAGTTACTAAAACAGACATGTCAGGAGAGGTGTTAAAGGGGTTGTCTCTCTTCAGCAAGTGGCAAAGTTAATACAATGTATTGGGATTGTCCATATTGCCTCCTTTGCTGTCTGGATTCATTTTTCCATCACATTATACACTGTGCTTGCAGGAAAGGTACCAGCCTATGCGTGCTCCCACTGCCCCAGCCTCCAGAAAGGCCGGCGCTTTTAACTATAGTGTGCAAACACGGGCACCGCTGATAGGTGGCAGGGTTTTCCATAGAACCATAGAACAAATGGAAATGGAAATTTAAAAGGAATTATGTATAACCATAAGCCTTAAAGGGAACCTGTCACCGGGATATTGTGTATAGAGCTGAGGACATGGGTTGCTAGATGGCCGCTAGCACATACGCAATGCCCAGTCCCCATAGCTCTGTGTGCTTTTATTGTGTAAAAAACCTGATTTGATACATATGCAAATTAACCTGAAATGAGTCCTGTCCCTGACTCATCTCACGTACAGGACTCATCTCAGGTTAATTTGCATATGTATCAAATTGGTTTTTTTACACAATAAAAGCACACAGAGCTATGGGCACTGGGTATTGCGGATGTGCTAGCTGCCATCTAGCAACCCATGTCCTCAGCTCTATACACAAAATCCCGGTGACAGGTTCCCTTTAAAGGGGTTATCCGAGATGCCGCACGGTCATTCTTTATACATTTCCCTTAAAATTTGTTCAATGGGATTTTTTTAAAATTATTTTAATGCTTCTACTGTTTCATTTTGCAAAATGTAAATTTTAAGCAGTGATAAGAGTCCTGTCACCTCTCCTGCCATGTCTGTTTTAGTAACTTCTTACATCCCCCGTGTAATAACAATTCCGGAACATCTATCCTCATGACTGTATTATGTACCATTCCTTTATTATTCCTGCTAGAAGTTATGATTGAATTGTTAGCAGTTTTCAATGAAGGTGCACTTGGGTATTACCAGCTGGGGTGTGTCTCTACAAAGACTAACACTGGCAGCACTGATTGGATAGTGTCAAACTGTACGGAGACACACAGCCAACGGGTAACATCCATCTGTACCTTCATTCATCCCATGATCCCAGCCTGGGATTACAACCTGCAGCGCATGCGTGACTCTCTCACTAGCACTTTAGAGAGAAATTCAGACTCACGTATGCACTGCAGGTTGTAGTCCTAGGCTGGGATCACATGTCGAATGTACGACTTGTGATCCCGGAAGTGTCGGTTGAAAGGGATTGTGCGGCATCTCGAATGATCCCTTTAACCACCTGTTTTGCCTGAGTCCAGCTGCTTTAGCTGCTCACATCTCCTCATTGGTAGCAGCTACAGACATGGGCCTGCTCTTGTTTGAAAGCTGGCTTTCTAGGCTTTCATACAAGACCATTAGCAGAAGTTCACCAGGAGATATCACTGTTAGAAATCGAGTTATGAATAAATGCGGAAAAGCCTGCTTTGACTTTTACTTTCAGCTGCATTCACTGCATCCTGATTTCTAACAGCTATATCTTCCCATGTAGTGAAGATATTGCTGTCATTCTGGTATTGTTTGAAAGCTTGGAATGCCAGCTTTCAAACAATACAAAGATCTTCAGCTGCTACCAATCCAAAGATACGAGCAGCTAAAGCAGCTGCTTCTCCCCTCCCCCTTTCAGTCTGGAGGAGGAGGGGAAGGAGTTTCAGAGCTGACAGCCTGCAGGAGGAATTGAAAAATAGTAAAAAAATATATACAAATGTGGCATTATCATCAGTGTACTGACCCACATAATAACGTTATGTTATTTATGCCACACAGTGAACGCCATAAATAATTTCCACAAAATAATGTAGAAATTGCAGTTTTTTTTTTATCTTTCCCCTAAAATTAAATAGTAAAAGTTATTTAATGCACTACATATACCCCACAATGGTTCCTAAAAAAAACTACAACTCATCTTGCAAAATAAAATAAAAAATGAAAAGGAAAAATTCTAAAGTTGTGACTACTGGAACACAAAGGGGAACATGTAATTGGTCCCTAGGGCTAAAATTTATTTTGCCACTAAGGGGTTAAAAATGCAATTGTGTCCCCTGAGTTGTGCGCCAGCAAGATTTACTGCAGACACACAGTAAAAATCTACAGTTAAAAAGTGACATTTTTGGAAGGGTTTTTCCAATTTTAATGTGACTGTGAGGAGGTTAAACCCTAACGCTGGGTTCACACCTAAGCGTTTCGCAAACGCGCGTTTTTATGCGCGATTTTGTTGTGCGTTTTTATGCGCGTTTTTTGTAATAGTAAACGCGCGTTTGACACGCGTTTGGGTGATTGACAGCAGTGTTGTCCAAAGAGTCTATGGCCCAAACGCGCGTCAAACGCCCCAAAAAAAGCTCCTGTACTTGTTTGAGCGGCGGGCGTTTTACAGCGCAATCGTACGCGCTGTAAAACGCCCAGGTGTGAACCATTCCCATAGGGAATCATTGGTTCTTGCCTGTTGTGCGTTTTACAGCGCGTAGGAACGCGCTGTAAAACGCTCAGGTGTGAACCCAGCGTAAGGCCTTTCACACGAGCGTGACGGATCATTTTGCAAGCAAGTTCAGTCAGTTTTGGCTGCAATTGCGTTCAGCTGTTCAGTCTTTTCCGCGCGGGTGCAATGCGTTTTGATGCATTTTTCACGTACGTGATAAAAAAATGAAGGTTTACAAACAACATCTCCTAGCAACCATCAGTGGAAAACGCATCGCATCCGCACTTGCTTCTGGATGCAACGTGTTTTTCACTGAAGCCCCATTCACTTCTATGGGGCCAGGGCTGCCTAAACAAAAGCAGAATATAGAACGTGCTGCGAATCTCACGCAATGAAGAACTGATGCATGAAAAAAAACGCTCATGTGCACAGACCCACTGAAATGAATGGGTCAGGATTCGCGATGCTATTCGTGTGAAAGAGGCCTAAATCAGAAAAGACTGAGAGTTGACCTTTATGTATTGGGTCATGTTCACAACAGGTGAAGCCTCCATTTGATGTATAGAAAAAAAAGATACAAAGTCTGGTACAAAAAACATTTTTTTTTTTTTTTTTGCAATGGTAAAAAAAAAAGTATACTTTATTATTTACAATGGAGCTCTATAGTGAATGGATGCCACTGTTTGGCATCAGTCTGAGGCATCAGTTTAACATATACGTTTTTTGTATACGTCAAACGGATGGGAAAAACGTGATGCAAACCCAGCCTTTTACATATGTTATGGGCTGTATATATGATATCGCCTCCGTGGCGCTGCTCATGTATTAATTTCTGTTGCAGGATTAAGGCCTCATGCACACAAACGTATTTTATTTCTGTGTCTATTCCGTTTTTTTTGCGGACCATATGCAGAACCATTCATTTCAAAGTTACTCCGTGTGCATTCCGTTTCCGTATGTCTGTATTTTCGTTCCGCAAAAAAATAGAACATGTTCTATTATTGTCCGCATTACGGACAAGGATAGTACTGTTCTATTAGGGGTCAGCTGTTCGGTTCCACAAAATACCATGTACACCTTTCGTTGCAATTTTTTAAATTAAATCACGAAAAAAAAAAAAAAAAACATCCTGTACGATATAATGAATGTTGCGGATGTACATGGCTATGTTTATATAGTCACAGAAAATACTGCCCTATAATAATAGATGCAAGCATAACATATGGACTAAGCCCTCACTCTATTGAGAAAAATCGGAGACACTTGGTCAATACATTTTGATCAAAACACATCTGTGCCCACCTACCAGGCGACAAGGTGGTCTCAGTTCAGGCGGGTCCTACGCTAAACCTGCCTATGCCGTTATGCATTTATGTTCAGGAGCGCAGACCCCGCACATATAGTGTGTAGCTCCTAGTTACCTCCATGTGCAGCAGCAACCGGTGGGAGGAGGAGCACACACACCTATATGTACCACCTTAATCAAGGTCGCCTATTAGGTGGGGCAAAAGTGCACATGAATACTACTCCCAAGATAGGAGCGTATTCACAAATGAAGGTGCCACTCCTTCAAGACAAGTTAAACAAATCACGGAAATGTCGCTTGGTAGTTGGGCTTAGATGTGTATTGATCAAAATGTATTGACCAAGTGTCTCAGATTGTATCACTAGAGTGAGGGCTTAGTCCATATGTTATGCTTGCATCTATTATTATAGTGCATTATTTTCTGTGACTGCAATTTTTTTTATTGCATTGTACTCATTTTGAGCTAAAAATCTTTTTTTCAATTAGCCTTTAAAAAAAATGTTGAGCACCTTTCTCTGTACAGCCCTGAGTTTCGGTAGTAGCATGCTCTGAATTTTTACTCTGTTCCGTCATGCAGCTCAGCTGACGGCTCCTTTTCTCTGATCTCAGGTCTTATAAACACTCATTATAGCTTCATTTTTATCTTACTGGTAAGAATGTGGCTTGAATAAGTGTTTATGGCCTTTTAGTAATTTAGAGATAAGGTTTATTAGATGACCGCCACAAAGGGAAAGTGAAAGTACGATTTAGGCCTCATGCACGCGACCGTTGTTTTGGTCCGCATCCGAGCCGCAGTTTTTGAGGCTCGGATGCGGACCCATTCACTTCAATGGGTCCGCAAAAGATGTGGACAGCATTCCGTTTGCTGTCTGCATCCGTTGCTCCATTCCGTGGTCTGCCAAAAAAATATAACCTGTCCTATTCTTGTCCGTTTTGCGGACAAGAATAGGCAGTTATATCAATGGCTGTCCGTGCCGTTCCGCAAATTGCAGAACGCACACAGAAGCCATCCGTGTTTTGCGGACCGCAAAACACACAACGGTCATATGCATGAGGCCTTACACAGCTAGAAAAACAGTAAACCCTTTGTGAAAGAACAGCTGAATATCTTTAATAAAGACTAATTGAAAAGAATGATATTAAGCCCAAAATGAGTAAAATGCAATCATAAAACAAATTGCCCACGAAGGTGTACATAGCCTGGATACAGTGCATCCACCTATATTGTCTGTAGCTTTAAATAGGTTAATTAGAAAATAAATGGCTGCTTTCCTTCAGAAACAGCGCTACAACTGTTTACAGGCCGTGTGTGGTATTGCAGCTCAGGCCAATTCACTTCAGTGGAGCTGAGCTGCAATACTGGATACAACTATGGACATGGGTGGCACTGTTTCTGGAAGAAATCCTGTGCATCCCCTTTAATCCTAGTAATAACTGACAGCATTTGGCTTACTCCAATTATTATTGCACAACCCAAGGATATGTAATATACAACTAACCAGCACCCACCAGGGAAAGCAGATGGTGAGTAGTCTGGGACATGAGTCACTGTATAGTCCATGGAGGAAGAATTTGTTTGTTGGATTTATTTCCATATATTCATAATGTTTTATATGTTGTAAGTGGCTCCTCTGACACAACATTGTGTTTTATGTTGTAGTTGTTGTTGTTGTTGTTGCTTCCCCTCCGGACATATATTGAATGAAATGCTATGCCTGTTGGACTAAGGCCAGGTTCACATCACCGTTTATTTTTCCGTTCGTCTGACCCTTCAGAAAAACTGAAAAATAAAGAAAAAAACGAATCCTGTATTGTAAGCATCTATTAGGCCTAGTTCACACTTCAGTGTTTGGTCAGTGATTTCCATCAGTGATTTGTGAGCCAAAACCAGAAGTGGAGCCTCCATAGACATTAGGTAGAAGGGAAAGATCTGCTCCTGTTCTATGTTTAGAGCTGCACCTGGTTTTGGCTCACAAATCACTGATGGAAATCACTGACCAAACACTGAAGTGTGAACGAGGCCTTAGGCTCCATTCACACGTCCACAACGTGTTTTGCGGATCCACGGAGGCACAGATCCGCAAAACACGGACAGCGGCATGGTGCATTCTGCATTTTGCGGACCGCACATTGCCGGCACTATAAAATATGCCTATTCTTGTCCGCAATTGCGGACAAGAATAGAACATGTTCTATTTTTTTCGGGAACGGAATTGCGGACCCGGAAGTGCGGATCCGCAATTCCGTGTCCGGGCAGCACATCGTGCTGCCCCATAGGAATGAATGGGTCTGCAATTCCGTTACGCAAATTGCGGTCCCCAATGCACGGAACGGATGCCCTACATTCGTGTGCAAGAGGATGGGGTTGTTTAGGCAGAAAGCACATGGATTTCTGCAAGGACCATTCAGATCAATGGAAACTGATTTCCAGTTGCAGAAATTCATGCAGGACTTTTTTTTCTGTCTAAAATAACGGATCTGATGGAAATGGCTCAACCGGATGCAAAATGTGTATAACTGAGCATATAACTAAGGCTCCATTCACACGTCCGTAATTTTCCTTACGGTCCGTTTTTTTGCGGATCCGTGTTTCCGTAAAAACCTTCAGTTTTTTACAAAAGTGCATCCACATCTGTTCCGTGTTTCCGCAGAAATAAAAAAGGAAGGAGGAATATATGCTGCTAGGGTAATGCGGATGATATGCGGATGATAAGCTGATGACATGCGGATGACATTTGGTGTCTTTCCGCATGTCATCCGCTTTTTTGCGGACCCATTGAGTACAATGTAGGACATGCTTCATTTTTTGGGGGGAACAGCATCACGCAAGCTTTCCGATCAGAAGAACGGAAAGCTAAACTGAGATTTTAACACGGCCTACGAGGTATAAATGGTGCTTGGATTTGCGGCTGACTGCCATACTTGCCACTTATATGTATCTCAAGCTCCAAATCGGCCATAACCGTATGAGGGCTTGTTTATTGCGGGACGAGGTGCGTTTTTTAAAGGCATCATTTTGTGGTGCATCTAATGTACTGTATAACATATTTTTGGGGGGCTAACATGGTGGTAATAAGGCAAAAAAAAATAAATGTATGTAAATTAATGCATTTGCAAGTGGAGAAAATGTGATTTTTGGTTTTGATATTTGGCAATTTTTTTTATTTTGCCAAGCAATTAAAAAAAA
Organism: Bufo gargarizans; assembly: GCF_014858855.1. Classification (NCBI taxonomy): domain Eukaryota; kingdom Metazoa; phylum Chordata; class Amphibia; order Anura; family Bufonidae; genus Bufo; species Bufo gargarizans. Next base: position 21,588,875 of record NC_058089.1, read on the forward strand.
ATGTTTTTATTTTTATTTCTTTCTTTCCTTAAGGGCTCAACGTGCAAATTTTAATGGGTCCCCCCCCCAAAAAAGGAAGTGCATTCCATTCCACAAAAGAATAGAACATGTCCTATTATTGTCTGCATAACGGACAAGGATAGTACTGTTCTATTAGGGGCCAGCTGCTCCGTTACGCAAAATACGGAATGCACAAGGACGTCATCTGTATTTTTTGCAGATCCATGTTTTGCAGACCGCAAAATACATACGGTCGTGTGGATGAGCCCCCAGGAACATGTACCATATTTTTCGCCCTATAAGACGCACTTTCCCCCCCCCCCCAAAAGTGGGAGGAAAATGTCAGTACGTATGGGGCGAAGGCTGCCATTTTTACACTGATACACCGCCGACCGCAAGCTGCACAGCGCAACCGGCGAGTGTATCAGCGAGGAGGGAGGAGGGGCTGGGGGCTGGCATCTGGTTTTGTAATGGCAGCGGGGCCTGGTGCAGTCACTGTATTCTATTGCACCAGGCTTACTGTGCTAATGCTATCTACTGTAACTGCAGGCAGGCAATGGTTAACTATAGATATGTTCGATCCAGCACTGAGCAGCCTGTACTTACGATCATAGCAGGCTGGAGGCAGGAGGCTGGGCGGGCACTGGCAGCGTAACTTCCTACGTCACGGACCTGCTCCTCCCACTTTATGAATGAAGCAGGCGGCGCAGGCACGTGACGTAGGAAGTTACGCTGCCAGTGCCCGCCCAGCCTCCTGCCTCCAGCCTGCTATGATCGTAAGTACAGGCTGCTCAGTGCTGGATCGAACATATCTATAGTTAACCATTGCCTGCCTGCAGTTACAGATACCATAAGTACAGTGAGCGGGGCCCGGTGCAATGGAATCAATGACTGCACTGGGCCCCCGCTGCCATTTAAAAACTAGTGTAGATGCCAGCCCCCTGTATTGGGGGTCATTCGGGGGGGGGGGGGGGGGATCTGTGGAGGTCAAATAGCATAAGATGCTATTTATCTGTCATCCACAGTTCCCCCCCATAGCAGTGTCATGCCATCCACAGATGCCTCCATAACAGTGTCAGCCACAGACCCCCATAACAGTGCCATCCACAGACCCCCATAACAGTACCATCCACAGACCCCTATAATAGTGTCATTCACAGGCTACCATTAGTTCAAAGCCCACCAAAAGCACACCTTTTGGTTCAAAATATTTTTTTCTTATTTTCCTCCGCAAAAACCTAGGTGCGTCTTATGGGTGAAAAATACGGTAGTAATTTCTATGGAGAATAATGGAGCAATTTCCATTATTCTGTATAAGTTGCAATCTGATAAAAAGTT